>NC_133295.1:12910597-12934985 GCF_005239225.2 Populus alba
GCCTGTATGCTTCTGCTACTTGTTCTACATCCCGACTTCTTCCGCAAATGGCGAAACGTTTTGCCTCGGTGAGTTTCGGGGCATTCCGACTTCGATGCCTCGGTTGCCGAAATTCAGTTGCCTTTGAATTTCGGGTGATCCCTCTTGAGCATGTATGCTTCTGCTACTTTTTCTAACACCAGACATCTTCCGCAAACGGCGAAACGCTTTGCCTCGGTGAGTTTCGCGGCAATTCCGACTTTGATGCCCCCCGTTGCCGAAGTTCAGTTGCATTTGAAATTTCGGGTGATCCCTCTTGAGCATGTATGCTTTCTGCTACTGTTCTACACCAGACTTCTTCCGCAAACGGCGAACCATTTTTGCGATCGGTGAGTTTCGCGGCATTCCGACTTCGATTGATCTCGGTTGTCGAAATTCAGTTGCCTTTGAATTTCGGGTGATCCCTCTTGAGCATGTTGCTTCTGCTACTTGTTTGTACATGCAGACTTCTTCCGCAAATGGCGAAACGCTTTGCCTCGGTGAGTTTCGCAGAGAGGGGCATTCGACTTCGATGAGCCCGGTTACCGAAATTCATTTGCCTTTGAATTTTCGGTGATCCCTCTGAGCATGTATGCTTCTGGTACTTGTTCTACATCGACTTCTTCCGCAAACGGCGAAACGCTTTGCCTCGGTGAGTTTCGCAGCATTCTGACTTCGATGCTCGGATGCCGAAATTCATTTGCCTTTGAATTTCAGGTGATCCGTCTTGAGCATGTATGCTTCTGCTACTTGTTCTACATCAGACTTCTTCCGCCAACGGCGAAACGCTTTGACTCGGTGAGTTTCGCAGCATTCCGACTTCAATGCCCCGATTTCCGAAATTCAGTTGCCTTTGAATTTTGGGTGATCCCTCTTGAGCATGTACGCTTCTGTACTTTTTTCTACATCAGACTTCTTCCGCAAACGGCGAAACTCTTTGCCTCGGTAGTTTCGCGGCATTCCAACTTCGATGCCCTGGTTGACGAAATTCAGTTGCCCTTAAATTCGGGTGTTGCCCCTCTTGAGCATGTATGCTCTGCTACTTGTTCTACATCAGACATCTTCCGCAAACGGCGAATCTCTTTGCCTCGGTCAGTTTCGCGGCATTTCGATTTCGATGCCCCCGTTGCCAAAATTCAGTTGCCTTTGAAATTCATGTGATTCATCTTGAGCATGTATGCTTCTGCTACTTGTTCTCCATCAGAGTTCTTCCGCAAACGGCGAAACGCTTTGCCTCGGTGAGTTTCGCGGCATTCCGACTTCGATGCCCCGGTTGTCGAGATTCAGTTGCCTTTGAATTTCGGGTGATCCCTCTTGAGCATGTATGCTTCTGCTACTTGTTCTACATCAGACATCTTCCGGAAACGGCGAAACGCTTTGCCTCGATGAGTTTGGCGGCATTCCGACATCGATGCCCAAGTTGCCGAATATTCAGTTGCCTTTGAATTTTCGGGTGATCCTCTTGAGCATCGTATGCTTCTGCTACTTTTTCTACATCAGTCTTCTTTCGCAACGGCGAAACGATTGCCTCGGTGAGTTAGCGGCATTTCCACTTCGATGCTCGGTTGCCGATATTCTGTTGCCTTTGAATTTCGGGTGATCCCTCTTGAGCATGTATGCTTCTGCTACTTGTTCTACATAACACTTCTTCCGCATAGACCGGCGAAAAACGCTTTGCCTCGGTGAGTTTTCGTGGCATTCCGACATCGATGCCCAGGTTGCTGAAATTCAGTTGCCCTTGAATTTCGGGTGATCCCTCTTGAGCATGTATGCTTCTGCTACTTGTTCTACATCACACATCTTCCGTAAATGGCGAATCTCTTTGCCTCGGTGAGTTTCGCGGCATTGCGATTTCGATGCCCCCGTTGCCAAAATTCAGTTGCCTTTGAAATTCGGGTGATGCATCTGGAGCATGTATGCTTCTGCTACTTGTTCTCCATCAGACTTCTTCCGAAAACGGCGAAACGCTTTGCCTCGGTGAGTTTCGCGGCATTCCGACTTCGATGCCCAGGTTGCCGAAATCCAGTTGCCTTTGAATTTCGGGTGATCCCTCTTGAGCATGTATGCTTCTGCTACTTGTTCTACATCAGACATCTTCCGCAAACGGCGAAACTCTTTGCCTCGGTGAGTTTCGCGGCATTTCGATTTCGATGCCCCCGTTGCCAAAATTCAGTTGCCTTTGAAATTCGGGTGATTCATCTTCAGCATGTATGCTTCTGCTACTTGTTCTCCATCAGACTTCTTCCGCAAACGGCGAAACGATTTGCCTCGGTGAGTTTCGCGGCATTCCGAGTTCGATGCCCCGGTTGCCGAAATTCAGTTGCTTTTGAATTTCGGGTGATCCCTCTTGAGCATTTATGCTTCTGCTACTTGTTCTACATCAGACATCTTCCGGTAACGGCGAAACACTTTGCCTCGGTGAGTTTCGCGGCATTCCGACATCGATGCCCAGGTTGCTGAAATTCAGTTGCCTTTGAATTTCGGGTGATCCCTCTTGAGCATGTATGCTTCTGCTACTTTTTCTACATCAGACTTCTTCCGCAAACGGCGAAATGATTTGCCTCGGTGAGTTTCGCGGCATTTCGACTTCGATGCTCGGTTGCCGATTTTGTGTTGCCTTTGAATTTCGGGTGATCCCTCTTGAGCATGTATGCTTCTGCTACTTGTTCTACTTCACGCTTCTTCCGCAAAAACGGCAAAACGCTTTGCCTCGATGAGTTTCGCGGCGTGCCGAATTCGATGCCCCGGTTGATGAAATTCAGTTGCCCTTGAATTTCGGGTGATCCCTCTTGAACATGTATGCTTCTGCTACTTGTTCTACATCAGACATCTTCCGCAAACGGCGAAACTCTTTGCCTCGGTGAGTTTCGCGGCATTCCGACTTTGATGCCCCCGTTGGCCAAAAGTTCAGTTGCCTTTGAAATTTTGACACGACCAAAAGCTTGATGTCTTTTCCCAAGTGCAGGAGTGTCGAAGTAATAAATAACCCGGCAAGACCGGGGTCGAACCACAGAGAGGTTAATTGTATAAATTATAAATAACAACACAACAATAACAATAACAATAATAATAACAATAGTAATACTAGTAATAGTAATAATAATAATACTCAGTACGTGGCGTTGTTATACCTGAGAATGATCTAAAAGATCGGGTCACAGGTTTCCAGCCTATATACTGAGTTTATGAACAAATAATAATAATAATAATAATAATAATAATAATAATAACAATAATAATAACAACAATAATAATAAAGAAGAGAAGGAAGAAATTAATGAGAACTTTGAGTTGAAAGATTAATGTAAGGATTAAACAACGATAAAAAATAAATGTCAAGGTTAGAGGATCCACTAATGGTACTTCAAACAAGTATAGTATAAACTCTTAATTACTCAATTGGAAACCACACATAAAGGAGGTTCCAATCAGATTATAAATTGTTAACATGATTACATTAGTTATCTTATTCGAATAAAGCTAATACTTGTAAATGTTGGCAGGCATTCATGATTATAACTTATGTTAACAACAAATCAAGTCCCTTTCATAGCTCAGGTGTCGGTTATACCATACAGTATGGGCTATGAAAAGTACCAAGTATTTGTTGTACCAAGTGTTATACAACATAAATCTAGATTAACCATTTAACAAGCAAAGTATTAAAAGTGAACAAGATAACAAATATAAAACATGTTAGTATCCAACGTTAAGGTCCATATTAAGTTTATATTATACTTATTCTTACACCATTAGTGTACCCTTTTCACCTTGACATAATTAACTTAACTAAACATAATGAAAGAAAGAAACATAAATAAACAAGATAAGAACATAAATGAGAAAGAAGTTAACTAAGTAAAAGAAAGGAAATGAAGTGCATAAACTTGATATTAATGAAAGCAAGACATAAGCAATACAAAGAGAGAAAGCAAGAGCATGATCTTGATCTGGAAACCAAGATGCCTCAATACATGGTAAGTGCCTCCTTTTATAGGCCAAAATTTGGAACTATTGATTTGTTGACTAATTGATGAGTGGGTGGCCATATCTTGACTAGATAACAATCCTTATCTTCTTGTCTGATCAAGACGTCATTGCTAACATCATAATTTGCCCAGAATCCTCAAGAATGTTCTAGGAAATTATCTCAGCTTTCCAACAAAAAAAAGATGAGGTCATTTGGACTTCTAGAACTCAAGATATGGGCTGAACACTAAATAGTGTTTGGGCTGCAGGACAGCTTCGGACTTCTTCGTTGTTCCTTCAATTTGGACTTCAAAACGACCTTTTCAAATCTTGGGCTCCGCATGAAAGTTGTAGGCTTTTGTCTTACCTTTCCATCCATATAAAGTGGACCTAAATCCGAAATCTAGAGCTCCAGATATGATCCAATTACCGAGCAATGTTCCGGTTTGGACTGCACCGACATCTCTTTTCTAAGTTTGGCCATCTCTTTGTCCTTTAACTTTCAATGCTTAAACTCATCAATCAATCCTTTTATTTATGTGATAGTCCTGCATTTAAAATGAGCATTTACCATAAATTAAGGTATCTTATAATATCAAACTTGTTATTATAAAACATGCTTTTAGTTAAGGAGTTATTGATACTTCAAGTGCAAAATGATGATATAAAACCTTGATAAACATGCACTTTTAAGTATTAATCACACCCCCCAACCAGCTTATTACTAGTCCCTAGTAATCTAAAGCGTTAAAATAGAGAAACAATTTGCAAGTTCCACAAAGCAAGGCATTCATCATTCAACTTCCATTAATCTATCCAGATAAACAAACTCTCATTAAATTTATATTCCTGCTTCATACTTCGTAAACAAGATATTAATAAACCTTCTTTTTGTGTGCTCAATGAAAACATAGATGATGGGGCTTTTGTTGGAAGAAAACAATATTATGTTCAAATGTTTAAGGTGAACTTCCTTGGGTTGGGATTTTTTTCTTCTTCTTTTTTTTTTTCTTTTTTTTTTTCTCTTCTTTTTTTTTCTTTTTATTTATATACACATACAACTTAAAATACAATGTATCTTTAACCCATGTAACGAGTTTTAGGCTAATGACTCCCAGACCAGTTGATCTTAGGGCATTAGGTGTTGAGACACCCCTACGAGCTTAACAACTCGGGTTGCAGATACTGATACGTAGATAGTGCAATGTTTGATTCCCTTAAGCTTTTCTCCTTAACCCATGTAACAAGCTTTGGGCCAATAGCTCCCAAGTCAGTTGACTTTAGGGTATTAGGTGTTAAAACACCCCTTCGGGCTTAATTGCTTAGGTTAGGGAGGCTACGAAACCAAACTTATCCACGTTTTATTATCATCAATACTATCTTTTTTTTTTTTTTTTTTTTTTTTTTTCTTCTTTTTTTTTTCTTTTTTTTTTTTTTTTTTTTTTTTTTTTTTTTTTGCAAATTATATACTATCCTTTGCCCTTAGTTGTTACCTTCAACAAAAGAACATAATTACTGTAATAATCCAATGTGCAACCCACAATCATATGTTAAAGTGTGTGTGTGAAAATGAAGGTTTAATAATACTTTGTTAAATGAGTATATGAGCAGAATCAAGTGATAAACAATGTGAGAGTTTGTAAACCTGAATATTTCAAGAAGTATTATGATAGACCTTGGTAATGAAACTTACTAAGATGCGTCTCTAGAGTCAATAAAAATTGATTCCATACTCTGTCATCCTAATAACAATTTTGTCAAATGGTTTTTAATAATAGCAAAAACAGTTAGCAAATTAGTTTTTTTTTTTTTTTTTTTTTTTTTTTTGAAGTACTACCCTCTCCCCCCAACCAAAACGAGACATTGTCCTCAATGTTTCGAAGGTAGAAAGATAGAGTATAAAAGACATCACCTGAAACAGCGAACAATGACAAACCTGAAACACACTTAAACAAACATAAGAAGTAAAACAAAACAAAATAATATGCTATTAATAAAACCAAAAGACACAAAGTTTCACAGATGAAGGCTCAAATCTAATCTAAGCTTTTTACTTTATTTTAACAAAGCATGTATGTACAGGTAGTTTGTGATTGTGGCTCACATCTTCCCTTGGTTTTACGTCCAAGAACGGCTTAAACGCCCTCTATGGGTCGGGGATAGGCTTCCCATCCAATTTTCTTAAAAACTGGCAAACAGGGTCTTTTTTAGTCAGATTCCCAAGACTAAGTCGATCATGTTCTTTATGGAATTGTGGCCATAAATCATGAATTACACGATGCACATCTCCACTAGGATGCGTCTCAAGGGTCAACAAAAGATTATCTAAAGACCCCTTACTCAGGCCATCCTTAATGAATTGTATCTTATCTTCACGATTTACAGATACCATTCCTAAAGAACGACATGTCGCATTACAAGTCCATCTGGCACATCGATGACAGACTTTCAGTCGTTTTGCACGACGTTTCTTTGCAAAAGTGTTTTTACCTGTTCCAGGCATGTGTGAAATGAAAGAATTGGATGACTCACCTGATAATCGAACCTTTGCTTCAATTAACCAACAGATATCTTCAGGAATTCCATGATTCATTAACAACCTCAATCTTGCACACCTAGCACGGTAAATTTTATTAATCGCATGTGGAGGCAAAGCGGGAAAATACCTTTTCAAATTTTCAAGAGTGGTGTCCATTTTCAAAAGAGAATTAGAGAAGCGATTCAAAGAAGGAAGAAAGAGCTAAGAATTATACAAACATATACAGATATCAGTTATTTGGGAAACTGAAAGAACCGACTTAAGTCACGGAGTACCGTTATCCGCCATTTGACCGGGGTGAGAGACTAGCAAAACAAAAGTCACACTAAAAAGCAACAAAAAAAATGTGAGAAAAACAAAATAATCAACCTTTATCAATAAGATTATTCAAAACCAATGGATTCATTTTCACTCGGAAACTCATCAAAGTAAGCTTTCAAACGATGTTCATTTACCTTCAAAACATTGTCATTCTTTGGATTCTCAATATCAAGGGCCCCATAAGGATACACATGTTTCAAAATAAATGGACCGCTCCATCTTGATCTTAGTTTTTTCAGGAAATAAATGGAGTTGAGAATTATAAAGCAAAACTTTTTTTACCAGTATCAACTTTTTGACAATTTTCACAAGTTTTGCAGAATGCATGTGTGTCCTTGAACATGGTGGGCCAATAAAATCCATTTTGTAAGATTTTTGCAGTCGTCTCTCTTGATGAGAATTGACTCCCACATGCTTCAGAATGACAAAGTTTAATGACATTACTTACCTCATTGTCGGGAATGCATTTTTGAAATATTTGATCAGGACAATTTTTGAATAAGTAAGGGTCATCTAAGTAAAAGTTCTTCACTTCGTTCAAAAACTTTCCTTTGTCTTCGGTACTCCAGTGAGCTGGCAAATCTCCTGTTGCAAGAAAATTGATATTTTTAGCAAACCAAGGCATTGAACTAAGAGAAAGTAAGGATTCTTCAGGAAAGTAATCATCGATTGGTGGGATGTCGAATGTCAAATCTGTTGTCACTTTTGACACAAGATCAACATCAATATTTTTGGTGCCTTTTTTGTCCGTGATTTCTTCCTGAGAATAAATCATTTGCAAATCTTCAGATTCATCCAACTCAATTTTACTCAAAGTAGATTCAAGTTGATCATGAACTAATTCTTCAATAAGATCTACTTCTTGTAAATCATTATCATCTCCAGGTTGCTTGCAAACGTTGAAAATATTCATCTCTAATGTCATGTTTCCAAAAGATAACTTCATGAGTCCATTCCTACAATTAATCAATGCATTAGAAGTTGCAAGAAACGGACGTCCTAAAATAATAGGAAATGAATTACATGCTTCAACAGGTTGCGTGTCCAAGACAACAAAATCCACAGGATAAATGAATTTATCAACTTGTACCAACACATCTTCAATTATTCCTCTAGGCACTTTTATAGATCTATCGGCGAGTAAAAGAGTTACAGAAGTTGGTTTTAACTCACCTAGATTGAGACTTTGAAAAACTGAATATGGAAGTAAATTCACACTAGCTCCAAGATCAAGTAAGGCTCTTTCAATTTTATGTTCTCCAATAAAGCAAGAAATTGTAGGACAACCAGGGTCTTTATATTTCAAAGCATTATTGTTCTGAAGAATGGCACTTACTTGTTCGGCTAAAAAGGCTTTCTTTTTCACATTCAGTTTTCTCTTCACAGTGCACAGATCTTTCAAAAATTTAGCATAGGAAGGAACCTGTTTAATAGCATCCAACAAAAGGTATATTGATCCTTACCTGTTTGAAAATTTCAAAGATTTCAGAGTTGTGACTAACTTTCCTTTGTTTGTCATGGCATGAGGAAATGGAAGTGCTGGCGGGGAATCAGCCTTTTCTTTGCAATGTTCAGGTTCAACCCCTTCCTTACCCTCAGAGATAGACTCATCATCTTTCTCACAAGGTTCAAGAATAGGTTTTTCAATAACCTTACCACTACGAAGAGTGATGATTGATTTGAACTTGATCCATGTGTTGGCTTCCAGAACTACTTGCATTTGCATTGTATTGCCCCTTTGGATTTTGTTGTGGTTGAGATGGAAACTTACCTTTCTCTTGAAAACTGAGAGCAGTTGTTAATTTTGCAAGAGCATCTTTAAAATCGGTCATGCTTTGAGCAAGTTGAGTGTTGATTGTCTTGCTTTTCAATGAATGCATGCAATGTTTCCTCAAAATTTCTTCTAGGAGGTGGAGCATAAGGAGGTGCATATCCATGAGAATTTTGGAAATTATGGTGTGCTTGAAACGGTGGATGTGAAGTTTGTGCATTGTTGCTATCACTCTTCCAACTGAAATTTGGGTGATTTCTCCAACCAGGGTTATATGTTTGTGAGTATGGGTTATGGTTGGGTCTTTGGAAACTGTTTAAAGCATGGGCTTGTTCATGGAGGCATTCCTTAAAAGAAGGCAAAGTTGGACAATCATTGGTTGAATGTTCATTGGTTTCACAGATTTGACACACAATGTCTTGAACAGATTTTAATTGACCACTCTTTTTTAATTCTAGTGCCTCGACTTTTCTAGCTAAAGATGCAAACTTGGCTTGGAGGTCATGATCTTCCCTAAGGTTGTGCATACCCCCACTAGATGTATGAGGTTGAGTTTTTACCTGGTGCCTCATAAGTACCTGTGGTGTCCCAATTTTGAGCATTTTCGGCTAGCAAGTCTAGGTACTCCATTGCTTCATTAGGGTCTTTATCTTCAAAGGTTCCATTGCACATCAATTCAACCATTTTGCCTATCTCTAGGTGTTAAACCTTCATAAAAATGTGAAACCAATCTCCATGTTTCAAAACCATGATGTGGGCAAGTATTAAGCAAATCTCGATACCTATCCCAACATTGGTAAAATGTTTCTCCTGGCTTTTGAGTGAAAGTGATGATTTGTCTTTTGAAAGAGTTTGTTCTGTGAGATGGAAAAAACTTCTTTAAAAATTGTTGTTGCATATCATCCCAAGCATGAATAGATCCTGGTCTCAAATTTTGTAGCCATGTTTTAGCTTTATCTTTTAATGAAAAAGGAAAAAGCTTTAATCGAATGGTGTTCATGCTACAATTTGAGTTATTATAGGTATTACAGACCTCCTCAAATTCCCTTAAATGCAAGTATGGATTTTCTAAGTCTAAGCCATGAAAAGATGGTAAAAGTTGAATAATGCCTGGCTTAAAATTAAAATGAGATGCATCAGGAGGGAAAACTATGCATGAGGGTGCACTTGTTCTTGTGGGATTCATGTGGTCTCTAAGTGTTCTCATACGATTATTCTCATTATTCTCATTATGAAGTGATTGATTATCTTCTTCGGCCATATTTTCTGAAAATGATGAGGATACCCTACAAAGTCGACCACTTAATGTACGTGACCAAACTCTCATGCACGTGTAAGAAGAGAATAAAAGCAAGAAAAGAAAATAGAAGAAAAGAAACAAAACAAAACAAAGGAAACAAAAATAGATAAAATGAAAAGTGAAAAGAGAAAATAAATTAAATATTATAATTTATACAAGAATTTACCTCCCCGGCAACGGCGCCAAAAACTTGACACGACCAAAAGCTTGATGTCTTCTCCCAAGTGCAGGAGTGTCGAAGTAATAAATAACCCGGCAAGACCGGGGTCGAACCACAGAGAGGTTAATTGTATAAATTATAAATACAAAGACAACAATAATAACAATAATAATAATAATAATAATAATAATAATAATAAAGAGAGCTTTGAGATGTAAAGTTGATTAATGTAAGGATTAAACAACGATAAAAACAAATGTCAAGGTTAGAGGATCCACTAATGGTACTTCAAACAAGTATAATATAAACTCTTATTACTCAATTGGAAACCACACATAAAGGAGGTTCCAATCAGATTATAAATTGTTAACATGATTACATTAATTATCTTATTCGAATAAAGCTAATACTTGTAAATGTTGGCAGGCATTCATGATTATAACTTATGTTAACAACAAATCAAGTTCCTTTCATAGCTCAGGTGTCGGTTAAACCATACAGTATGGGCTATGAAAGTGCCAAGTATTTGTTGTACCAAGTGTTACACAACATAAATCTAGATTAACCATTTAACAAGCAAAGTATTAAAAGTGAACAAGATAACAAATATAAAACATGTTAGTATCCAACGTTAAGGTCCATGTTAAGTTTATATTATACTTATTCTTACACCATTAGTGTACCCTTTTCACCTTGACATAATTAACTTAGCTAGACATAATAAAAGAAAGAAACATAAATAAACAAGATAAGAACATAAATGAGAAAGAAGTTAACTAAGTAAAAGAAAGGAAATGAAGTGCATAAACTTGATATTAATGAAAGCAAAACATAAGCAATACAAAGAGAGAAAGCAAGGCATGATCTTGATCTGGAAACCAAGATGCCTCAATACATGGTAAGTGCCTCCTTTTATAGGCCAAAATTTGGAACTATTGATTTGTTGACTAATTGATGAGTGGGTGGCCACATCTTGACTAGATAACAATCCTTATCTTCTTGTCTGATCAAGACGTCATTGCTAACATTCATAATTTGCCCAGAATCCTCAAGAATGTTCTAGGAAATTGTCTCAGCTTTCCAACAAAAAAAAGATGAGGTCATTTGGACTTCTAGAACTCAAGATATGGGCTGAACACTAAATAGTGTTTGGGCTGCAGGACAGCTTCGGACTTCTTCGTTGTTCCTTCAATTTGGACTTCAAAACGACCTTTTCAAATCTTGGGCTCCTCATGAAAGTTGTAGGCCTTTGTCTTACCTTTCCATCCATATAAAGTGGACCTAAATCCGAAATCTAGAGCTCCAGATATGATCCAATTACCGAGCAATGTTCCGGTTTGGACTGCACCGACATCTCTTTTCTAAGTTTGGCCATCTCTTTGTCCTTTAACTTTCAATACTTAAACTCATCAATCAATCCTTTTATTTATGTGATAGTCCTGCATTTAAAATGAGCATTTACCATAAATTAAGGTATCTTATAATATCAAACTTGTTATTATAAAACATGCTTTAGTTAAGGAGTTATTGATACTTCAAGTGCAAAATGATGATATAAAACCTTGATAAACATGCACTTTTAAGTATTAATCACGCATGTATGCTTCTGCTTCTTGTTCTACATCAAACTTCTTCCGCAAACGGAGAAACGAATAGCCTCCGTGAGTTTCGCGGCATTCCGACTTCGATGCCCCGGTTACCGAAGTTCAGTTGCCTTTGAATTTCGGGTGATCCCTCTTGAGCATGTATGCTTCTACTACTTGTTCTACATCAGACTTCTTCTGCAAACAGCGAAACGCTTTGCCTCGGTGAGTTTCGCGGCATTTCGACTTCGATGCTCGGTTGCCGATATTCTGTTGCCTTTGAATTTCGGGTGATCGCTCTTGAGCATGTATGCTTCTGCTACTTGTTCTACAACAGACTTCTTCCGCAAACGGCGAAACGCTTTGACTCGGTGAGTTTCGCGGCATTCCGACTTTGATGCCCCCGTTGCCGCAGTTCAGTTGCATTTGAATTTCGGGTGATCCCTCTTGAGCATGTATGCTTCTGCTACTTATTCTACACCAGACTTCTTCCGCAAACGGCGAAACGAATAGCCTCCGTGAGTTTCGCGGCATTCCGACTTCGATGCCCCGGTTCCCGAAGTTCAGTTGCCTTTGAATTTCGGGTGATCCCTCTTGAGCATGTATGCTTCTCCTACTTGTTCTACATCAGACTTCTTCCGCAAACAGCGAAACGCTTTGCCTCGGTGAGTTTCGCGGCATTTCGACTTCGATGCGCGGTTGCCGATATTCTGTTGCCTTTGAATTTCGGGTGATCCCTCTTGAGCATGTATGCTTATGCTACTTGTTCTACATCAGACATCTTCCGGAAACGGCGAAACGCTTTGCCTCGGTGAGTTTCGCGGCTTTCCGACATCGATGCCCAGGTTGCCGAAATTAAGTTGCCTTTGAATTTCGGGTGATCCCTCTTGAGCATGTATGCTTCTGCTACTTGTTCTACATCAGATTTCATCCGCAAACGGCAAAACGCTTTGCCTCGGTGAGTTTCGCGGCATTCCGACTTTGATGCCCCCGTTGCCGAAGTTCAGTTTGCCTTTGAATTTCGGGTGATCCCTCTTGAGCATGTATGCTTCTGCTACTTGTTCTACAGCAGACTTCTTCCGCAAACGGCGAAACGCTTTGCCTCGGTGAGTTTCGCAGCATTCTGACTTCGATGCTCGGATGCCGAAATTCATTTGCCTTTGAATTTCGGGTGATCCCTCTTGAGCATGTATGCTTCTGCTACTTGTTCTACAACAGACTTCTTCCGCAAACGGCGAATCGCTTTGCCTCGGTGAGTATCGCGGCATTCCGACTTTGATGCCCCCGTTGCCGAAGTTCAGTTGCATTTGAATTTCGGGTGATCCCTCTTGAGCATTTATGCTTCTGCTACTTGTTCTACATCAGACATCTTCCGGTAACGGCGAAACACTTTGCCTCGGTGAGTTTCGCGGCATTCCGACATCGATGCCCAGGTTGCTGAACTTCAGTTGCCTTTGAATTTCGGGTGATCCCTCTTGAGCATGTATGCTTCTGCTACTTGTTCTACACCAGACTTCTTCCGCAAACGGCGAAACGCTTTGCCTCGGTGAGTTTCGCAGCATTCTGACTTCGATGCTCGGTTGCCGATTTTGTGTTGCCTTTGAATTTCGGGTGATCCCTCTTGAGCATGTATGCTTCTGCTACTTGTTCTACACCAGACTTCTTCCGCAAACGGCGAAACGAATAGCCTCCGTGAGTTTCGCGGCATTTCGACTTCGATGCCCCGGTTACCGAAGTTCAGTTGCCTTTGAATTTCGGGTGATCCCTCTTGAGCATGTATGCTTCTACTACTTGTTCTACATCAGACTTCTTCCGCAAACAGCGAAACGCTTTGCCTCGGTGAGTTTCGCGGCATTTCGACTTCGATGCGTGGTTGCCGATATTCTGTTGCCTTTGAATTTCGGGTGATCCCTCTTGAGCATGTATGCTTATGCTACTTGTTCTACATAACACTTCTTCCGCAAACGGCGAAACCTTTTGCGTCGGTGAGTTTCGCGGCATTCCGATTTCGATTCGCGGTTGTCGAAATTCAGTTGCGTTTGAATTTCAGGTGATCCCTCTTGAGCATGTATGCTTCTGCTACTTGTTCTACATCAGACTTCTTCCGTAAATGGCGAAACGCTTTGCCTCGGTGAGTTTCGCGGCATCCCGACTTCGATGCCCCGGTTGCCGAAATTCAGTTACCTTTGAATTTCGGGTGATACCTCTTGAGCTTGTATGCTTTTGCTACTTGTTCTACATAACACTTCTTCCGCATACGGTGAAACACTTTGCCTCGGTGAGTTTCGCAGCATTCCGACTTCGATGCCCCGGTTGCCAAAATTCAGTTGCCTTTGAATTTCGGGTGATCCCTCTTGAGCATGTATGCTTCTGCTACTTGTTCTACATCAGACATCTTCCGCAAACGGCGAAACTCTTTGCCTCAGTGAGTTTCGCGGCATTCCGATTTCGATGCCCCCGTTGCTAAAATTCAGTTGCCTTTGAAATTCGGGTGATCCATCTTGAGCATGTATGCTTCTGCTACTTGTTCTCCATCAGAGTTCTTCCGCAAACGGCGAAACGCTTTGCCTCGGTGAGTTTCGCGGCATTCCGACTTTGATGCCCGGGTTGCCGAAATTCAGTTGCCTTTGAATTTCGGGTGATCCCTCTTGAGCATGTATGCTTCTGCTACTTGTTCTACATCAAACATCTTCCGGAAACGGCGAAACGCTTTGCGTCGGTGAGTTTTGCGGCATTCCGACATCGATGCCCAGGTTGTCGAAATTCAGTTGCCTTTGAATTTCGGGTGATCCCTCTTGAGCATGTATGCTTCTGCTACTTGTTCTCCATCAGACTTTTTACGCAAACGGCGAAACGCTTTGCCTCGATGAGTTTCGCGGCATTCCGACTTCGATGCCCCGGTTACCGAAATTCATTTGCCTTTGAATTTCGGGTGATCCCTCTTGAGCATGTATGCTTCTGCTACTTGTTCTACACCAGACTTCTTCCGCAAACGGCGAAACGAATAGCCTCCGTGAGTTTCGCGGCATTCCGACTTCGATGCCCCGGTTGCCAAAATTCAGTTGCCTTTGAATTTCGGGTGATCCCTCTTGAGCATGTATGCTTCTGCTACTTGTTCTACAGCAGACTTCTTCCGCAAACGGCGAAACGCTTTGCCTCGGTGAGTTTCGCAGCATTCTGACTTCGATGCTCGGATGCCGAAATTCATTTGCCTTTGAATTTCGGGTGATCCCTCTTGAGCATGTATGCTTCTGCTACTTGTTCTACAACAGACTTCTTCGGCAAACGGCGAATCGCTTTGCCTCGGTGAGTTTCGCGGCATTCCGACTTTGATGCCCCCGTTGCCGAAGTTCAGTTGCATTTGAATTTCGGGTGATCCCTCTTGAGCATTTATGCTTCTGCTACTTGTTCTACATCAGACATCTTCCGGTAACGGCGAAACACTTTGCCTCGGTGAGTTTCGCGGCATTCCGACATCGATGCCCAGGTTGCTGAAATTCAGTTGCCTTTGAATTTCGGGTGATCCCTCTTGAGCATGTATGCTTCTGCTACTTTTTCTACATCAGACTTCTTCCGCAAACGGCGAAACGATTTGCCTCGGTGAGTTTCGCGGCATTTCGACTTCGATGCTCGGTTGCCGATTTTCTGTTGCCTTTGAATTTCGGGTGATCCCTCTTGAGCATGTATGCTTCTGATACTTGTTCTACACCAGACTTCTTCCGCAAACGGCGAAACGAATAGCCTCCGTGAGTTTCACGGCATTTCGACTTCGATGCCCCGGTTACCGAAGTTCAGTTGCCTTTGAATTTCGGGTGATCCCTCTTGAGCATGTATGCTTCTGCTACTTGTTCTACATCAGACATCTTCCGCAAACGGCGAAACTCTTTGCCTCAGTGAGTTTCGCGGCATTCCGATTTCGATGCCCCCGTTGCTAAAATTCAGTTGCCTTTGAAATTCGGGTGATCCATCTTGAGCATGTATGCTTCTGCTACTTGTTCTCCATCAGAGTTCTTCCGCAAACGGCGAAACGCTTTCCCTCGGTGAGTTTCGCGGCATTCCGACTTTGATGCCCGGGTTGCCGAAATTCAGTTGCCTTTGAATTTCGGGTGATCCCTCTTGAGCATGTATGCTTCTGCTACTTGTTCTACATCAAACATCTTCCGGAAACGGCGAAACGCTTTGCGTCGGTGAGTTTTGCGGCATTCCGACATCAATGCCTAGGTTGTCGAAATTCAGTTGCCTTTGAATTTCGGGTGATCCCTCTTGAGCATGTATGCTTCTGCTACTTGTTCTCCATCAGACTTTTTACGCAAACGGCGAAACGCTTTGCCTCGGTGAGTTTCGCGGCATTCCGACTTCGATGCCCCGGTTCCCGAAATTCATTTGCCTTTGAATTTCGGGTGATCCCTCTTGAGCATGTATGCTTCTGCTACTTGTTCTACATCAGACTTCTTCCGCAAACGGCAAAACGCTTTGCCTCGGTTAGTTTCGCAGCATTCTGACTTCGATGCTCGGATGCCGAAATTCATTTGCCTTTGAATTTCAGGTGATCCCTCTTGAGCATGTATGCTTCTGCTACTTGTTCTACAACAGACTTCTTCCGCAAACGGCGAATCGCTTTGCCTCGGTGAGTTTCGCGGCATTCCGACTTTGATGCCCCCGTTGCCGAAGTTCAGTTGCATTTGAATTTCGGGTGATCCCTCTTGAGCATTTATGCTTCTGCTACTTGTTCTACATCAGACATCTTCCGGTAACGGCGAAACACTTTGCCTCGGTGAGTTTCGCGGCATTCCGACATCGATGCCCAGGTTGCTGAACTTCAGTTGCCTTTGAATTTCGGGTGATCCCTCTTGAGCATGTATGCTTCTGGTACTTTTTCTACATCAGACTTCTTCCGCAAACGGCGAAACGATTTGCCTCGGTGAGTTTCGCGGCATTTCGACTTCGATGCTCGGTTGCCGATTTTGTGTTGCCTTTGAATTTCGGGTGATCCCTCTTGAGCATGTATGCTTCTGCTACTTGTTCTACACCAGACTTCTTCCGCAAACGGCGAAACGAATAGCCTCTGTGAGTTTCGCGGCATTCCGACTTCGATGCCCCGGTTGCCAAAATTCAGTTGCCTTTGAATTTCGGGTGATCCCTCTTGAGCATGTATGCTTCTGCTACTTGTTCTACATGAAACTTCTTCGGCAAAGGGCGAAATGCTTTGACTCGGTGAGTTTCGCGGCATTCCGACTTCGATGCCAAGGTTGCCGAAATCCAGTTGCCTTTGAATTTCGGGTGATCCCTCTTGGGCATGTATGCTTGTGCTACTTGTTCTACATCAGACTTCTTCCGCAAACGGCGAAACGCTTTGACTCGGTGAGTTTCCCTGCATTTCGTATTCGATGCTCCGGTTGCCAAAATCTAGTTGCCTTTGAATTTCGGGTGATCTCCCTTGAGGATGTATGCTTCTGCTACTTGTTCTACATAAGACTTCTTCCGCAAACGGCGAAACGCTTTGACTCTATGAGTTTCGCAGCCTTCAGACTTCGATTCCCCGGTTGTCGAAATCAAGTTGTCTTTGAATTTCGGGTGATCCCTCTTGAGCATATATGCTTCTGCTACTTGTTCTACAACAGACTACTTTCGCAAACGGCGAAAGGCTTTGACTCGGTGAGTTTCGCGGCATTCCGACTTCGATGGCTCGGTTGCCGAAATCCAGTTGCCTTTGAATTTCGGGTGATCCCTCTTGAGCATGTATGCTTCTCCTACTTGTTCTACAGCATACTACTTTAGCAAACGGCGAAACTTTTGACTCGGTGAGTTTCGCGGCATTCCGACTTCGATGCCCAGGTTGCCGATATCCAGTTGCCTTTGAATTTCGGGTGATCCCTCTTGGGCATGTATGCTTGTGCTACTTGTTCTACATCAGACTTCTTCCGCAAACGCCGAAACGCTTTGACTCGGTGAGTTTCGCCGCATTCCGACTTCGATGCCCAGGTTGCCGAAATCCAGTTGCCTTTGAATTTCGGGTGATCCCTCTTGGGCATGTATGCTTGAGCTACTTGTTCTACATCAGACTTCTTCCGCAAAGGGCGAAACGCTTTGACTCGGTGAGTTTCGCGGCATTCCGACTTCGATGCCAAGGTTGCCGAAATCCAGTTGCCTTTGAATTTCGGGTGATCCCTCTTGGGCATGTATGCTTGTGCTACTTGTTCTACAGCAGACTTCTTCCGCAAACGGCGAAACGCTTTGACTCGGTGAGTTTCCCTGCATTTCCTATTCGATGCTCCGGTTGCCAAAATCTAGTTGCCTTTGAATTTCGGGTGATCTCCCTTGAGGATGTATGCTTTTGCTACTTGTTCTACATCAGACTTCTTCCGCAAATGGCGAAACGCTTTGACTCGGTGAGTTTCGCGGCATTCCGACTTCGATTCCCCGGTTTTCGAAATCCAGTTGCCTTTGAATTTCGGGTCATCCCTCTTGAGCATGCATGCTTTTGCTACTTGTTCTACATCACACTTCTTCCGCAAAGGGCGAAACGCTTTGACTCGGTGAGTTTCGCGGCATTCCGACTTCAATGCCCAGGTTGCCGAAATCCAGTTGCCTTTGAATTTCGGGTGATCTCCCTTGAGGATGTATGCTTCTGCTACTTGTTCTACATAAGACTTCTTCCGCAAACGGCGAAACGCTTTGACTCTATGAGTTTCGCAGCCTTCAGACTTCGATTCCCCGGTTGTCGAAATCAAGTTGCCTTTGAATTTCGGGTGATCCCTCTTGAGCATATATGCTTGTGCTACTTGTTCTACAACAGACTACTTTCGCAAACGGCGAAAGGCTTTGACTCGGTGAGTTTCGCGGAATTTCGACTTCGATGCCCAGGTTGCCGAAATTCCAGTTTCCTTTTTAAATTTCGGGTGATTCCTCTTGAGCATGTATGCTTCTGCTACTTGTTCTACATCAAACTTCTTCCGCAAACGGCGAAACGCTTTGACTCGGTGAGTTTCGCAGCCTTCAGACTTCGATTCCCCGGTTGTCGAAATCAAGTTGCCTTTGAATTTCGGGTGATCCCTCTTGAGCATATATGCTTGTGCTACTTGTTCTACAACAGACTACTTTCGCAAACGGCGAAAGGCTTTGACTCGGTGAGTTTCGCGGAATTTCGACTTCGATGCCCAGGTTGCCGAAATCCAGTTTCCTTTTAAATTCGGGTGATTCCTCTTGAGCATGTATGCTTCTGCTACTTGTTCTACATCAGACTTCTTCCGCAAACGGCGAAATGCTTTGGCTCGGTGAGTTTCGCGGCATTCCGACTTCGATGCCCAGGTTGCCGAAATCCAGTTGCCTTTGAATTTCGGGTGATCCCTCTTGAGCATGTATGCTTCTGCTACTTGTTCTACATCAGACTTCTTCCGCCAACGGCGAAACGCTTTGACTCGGTGAGTTTCGCAGCATTCCAACTTCGATGCCCTAGTTGACGAAATTCAGTTGCCTTTGAATTTTGGGTGATCCCTCTTGAGCATGTACGTTTCTGCTACTTGTTCTACATCAGACATCTTCCGCAAACGGCGAAACTCTTTGCCTCGGTGAGTTTCGCGGCATTTCAACTTCGATGCCCCCGTTGCAAAAATTCAGTTTACTTTGAATTTCAGGTCATCCCTCTTGAGCCTGTATGCTTCTGCTACTTGTTCTACATCCGACTTCTTCCGCAAATGGCGAAACGTTTTGCCTCGGTGAGTTTCGGGGCATTCCGACTTCGATGCCTCGGTTGCCGAAATTCAGTTGCCTTTGAATTTCGGGTGATCCCTCTTGAGCATGTATGCTTCTGCTACTTTTTCTACACCAGACATCTTCCGCAAACGGCGAAACGCTTTGCCTCGGTGAGTTTCGCGGCATTCCGACTTTGATGCCCCCGTTGCCGAAGTTCAGTTGCATTTGAATTTCGGGTGATCCCTCTTGAGCATGTATGCTTCTGCTACTTGTTCTACACCAGACTTCTTCCGCAAACGGCGAAACGCTTTGCGTCGGTGAGTTTCGCGGCATTCCGACTTCGATTCTCGGTTGCCGAAATTCAGTTGCCTTTGAATTTCGGGTGATCCCTCTTGAGCATGTATGCTTCTGCTACTTGTTCTACATCAGACTTCTTCCGCAAATGGCGAAACGCTTTGCCTCGGTGAGTTTCGCGGCATTCCGACTTCGATGCCCCGGTTACCGAAATTCAGTTGCCTTTGAATTTCGGGTGATCCCTCTTGAGCATGTATGCTTCTGGTACTTGTTCTACATCAGACTTCTTCCGCAAACGGCGAAACGCTTTGCCTCGGTGAGTTTCGCAGCATTCTGACTTCGATGCTCGGATGCCGAAATTCATTTGCCTTTGAATTTCAGGTGATCCGTCTTGAGCATGTATGCTTCTGCTACTTGTTCTACATCAGACTTCTTCCGCCAACGGCGAAACGCTTTGACCTCGGTGAGTTTCGCAGCATTCCGACTTCGATGCCCCGTTCCGAAATTCAGTTGCTTTGAATTTTGGGTGATCCCTCTTGAGCATGTATGCTTCTGCTACTTTTTCTACATCAGACTTCTTCCGCAAACGGCGAAACGCTTTGCCTCGGTGAGTTTCGCGGCATTCCAACTTCGATGCCCCTGGTTGACGAAATTCAGTTGCCTTTAAATTTCGGGTGATCCCTCTTGAGCATGTATGCTTCTGCTACTTGTTCTACATCAGACATCTTCCGCAAACGGCGAAACGCTTTGCCTCGGTGAGTTTCGCGGCATTTCGACTTCGATGCCTCCGGTTGCCGAAATTCAGTTGCCTTTGAAATTCATGTGATCATCTTGAAGCATGTATGCTTCTGCTACTTGTTCTCCATCAGACTCTTCCGCAAACGGCGAAACGCTTTGCCTCGGTGAGTTTCGCCGGCATTCGACTTCGATGCCCCGGTTGTCGAGATTTCAGTTGCCTTTGAATTTCGGTGATCCCTCTTGAGCATGTATGCTTCTGCTTTTGTTCTACATCAGACATCTTCCGGAAACGGCGAAACGCTTTGCCTTCGATGCTCGGTTGAGTTGTTTGAATTCAGGTGCTGGCATTCCGACATCGACTTCCGAAAAGTTGCGAAATTCAGTTGCCTTTGAATTTCGGGTGATCCCTCTTGAGCATGTATGCTTCTGCTACTTTTTCTACATCAGACTTCTTTCGCAAACGGCGAAACGATTTGCCTCGGTGAGTTCGCGGCATTTCGACTTCGATGCTCGGTTGCCGATATTCAGTTGCCTTTGAATTTCGGGTGATCCCTCTTGAGCATGTATGCTTCTGCTACTTGTTCTACATAACACTTCTTCCGCATACGGCGAAACGCTTTGCCTCGGTGAGTTTCGCGGCATTCCGACTTCGATGCCCAGGTTGCTGAAATTCAGTTGCCTTTGAATTTCGGGTGATCCCTCTTGAGCATGTATGCTTCTGCTACTTGTTCTACATCACACTTCTTCCGCATATGGCGAAACGCTTTGCCTCGGTGAGTTTCGCGGCATTTGCGACTTCGATGCCCCGGTTGCCGAATTCAGTTGCCTTTGAAATTTCGGTGATCCCTCTTGAGCATGTATGCTTTCTGCTACTTGTTCTACATCAGACTTCTTCCGCAAACGGCGAAACGCTTTGCTCGATGAGTTTCGCGCATTCGACTTCGATGCCCGGTTGCCGAAATTCCAGTGCCTTTGAATTTCGGGTGATCCCTCTTGAGCATGTATGCTTATGCTACTTGTTCTACATCAAACATCTTCCGCATAAAACGGCGAAACGCTTTGCCTCGGTGAGTTTCGCGGTTTCCGACATCGATGCCCGGTTGCCGAAATTCAGTTGCTTTGAATTTCGGGTGATCCCTTCTTGAGCATGTATGCTTCTGCTACTTGTTCTACATCAGACTTCTTCCGAAAACGGCGAAACGCTTTTGCCTCGGTGTCAGTTTCGCGGCATTTCCGACTTTCAAGATGCCCGGTTTGCAGAAATTCAGTTGCCTTATGAATTTCGGGTGATCCCTCTTGAGCATGTATGCTTCTGCTACTTGTTCTACATCAGACATTCTTCCGCAAACGGCGAAAACTCTTTGCCTCGGTGAGTTTCGCGGCATTCCGACTTCGATGCCCCCGTTGCCAAATTCAGTTGCCTTTGAAATTCGGGTGATCCATCTTGCAGCATGTATGCTTCTGCTACTTGTTCTACATCAGACTTTCTTCCGCAAACGGCGAAACGATTCTGCCTCGGTGAGTTTCGCGGCATTCCGACTTCGATGCCCCGGTTGCCGAAATTCAGTTGCCTTTGAATTTCGGGTGATCCCTCTTGAGCATGTATGCTTCTGCTACTTGTTCTACATCAGACATCTTCCGCAAACGGCGAAACGCTTTGGCCTCGGTGAGTTTCGAGCATGCCGACATCGTCGGGCCCCAGCTATCTATACTTTTCCTACATCGTTGCGAAATTCAGTTGCCTTTGAATTTCGGGTGATCCCTCTTGAGCATGTATGCTTCTGCTACTTTGTTCTACATCACGACGCTTCTCCAAAGACGACAAATGACTCGTGATGTTCTACACAGATTTTCGGCGGCCATTTCTTTGCCCTTGATGGTTGCCTTTGAGTTGCCTTTATTTCGGGTGAATTTCGGGTGATCCCTCTTGAGCATGTATCTTCTGCTGGCTTGTTTGTTCATACATACTTGTTCTAATTCTTCTCAGACCCTTCTTCCGCCAAACGGCGAAACGCTTTGCCTCGATGAGTTTCGCGCATTCACGACTTTGCGCCCGGAAAATTCATTTGCCCTTTGAATTTCGGGTGATACCTCTGAGCATGCTATTATGCTTCCGGCTACTTTTTCTACTTGTTCGTACATCAGACACTCTTCCGCAAACGGGCTGAAACTCTTTGGCCTTGCCTCATGTGGTTTCGCGCATTCCGAACTTCGATGCCCTGGTTGAGTTGCCTTGAATTCGAGGTGATGCCCCCGTTGCCAAAGTACTTCTGCTAGGTTGTTCTCAACATTGAATTCCGACAACTGCGAAACTTTTGACGAGTTTCGCAGGCACAAAAAAGCTTGATTGTCTTTTCCCAAGTGCAAGGAGGTGAATTTCAGGTAGACCGTATGCTTCTAGCTAAATCAACCGAAACGGCGAAAGCTTTCCCCGGGTCGAGTTTCGGGACCACAGATGCCTAGGTTGCCGAAAAATTCAGTTTCCTTTGACTTTCAGGATAAATTATGCTTAAATAACTTCTTCTACACATTACAATAAACTAATCCGGAAACGGCGAAAAGGCGTTGCCTCCGGTTGAGTTCGCGATAAATAACGATGCCCCGAGTTGCCGGACAATACAGTAATAGAAATATAATCGGAAGTGTACTCAGTATTGCGCATTGACACGACCAACAAAGTTGTTATACCAAGTGAATGATCGAAGTATAAGAATAACCCCGCCAGATCGGGGTCACAGGTTTCCAGCCTATTATACTGAGTTATGAAGGATAAATAATAATAATAATAATTCAATAATAATACAGAAGAACAAATAATAATAAAAACAATAAATAATAAACAACAATTAATAATAAAGAGAGAAGGAAGAAGAAATTTAAATGAGAACTTTGAGTAGAAAGATTAATGTAAGGACTAAACAACGATAAAAATAAATGTCAAACCCAATGGTTACGGAGAGATCCACTAATGGTACTTTCAAACAAGTATAGTATAAAACTTCTTATTACTCAATTGGAAAACCACACATAAAGGAGGGTTCCAATCAGATTATAAAATTTGTTAACATGAGTTTTACATTAGGTTATCTTATTCGAATAAAAGCTAATACTTGTAAATGTTGCAGTAGGCATATCATTGATTATGAATATAATTTATGTTAACAACAAATCAAGTCCCTTTCATAGCTCAGGTGTCGGTTATACCATACAGATGGCTATGAAAGTACAAGGAATATTGTTTGTACAAGTGTTATACAAACATAAATCTAGATAAACCATTAACAAGCAAAGTAATTAAAACGTGAACAAGATAACAAATATAAAACATGTTTAGTATCCAACTGTTAAGGTCCATGTATTAAGTTTATATTATACTTATTTACACCATTAGTGTACCCTTTTCACCTTGAACTAATTAACTTTACTAACATAATGAAAGAAAGAACATAAAAAAACAAGATAAGAAACATAAATGAGAAAGGAAGTTAACTAAGTAAAAGAAGGAAAAAAATGAAGTGCAATATAACATTGATAGCTCTCTAATGAAAGCAAAACATAAGCCAACGCACAATACAAAACAGAGAAGCAGAGCATGATCTTGATCTGGAAACCAAGATGCCTCAATACATGGTAAGTGCCTCCTTTATAGGCACCCAAATTTGGAACTATTGATTTGTTGACTAATTGATGAGTGGGTGGGCCATATCTTGACTAGATAACAATGCCTTTATCTTTCTTGTCTGATCAAGACGTCATTGCTAACATCATAATTTGCCCAGAATCCTCAAGAATGTTCTAGGAAATTATCTCAGCTTTCCACAAAAAAAAGATGAAGGTTCATTTGGACTTCTAGAACATCAAGAATATGGGCTGAACACTAAAATAGTGTTTGGCTGACAGGACAGCTTCGCGACTCTTCGTTGTTCCTTCAATTTGGACTTCAAAACGACCTTTTCAAATCTTGGGCTCCGCATATGAAAGTTGTCTTTTGTCTTACCTTTCC
>NC_133295.1:12935485-12999010 GCF_005239225.2 Populus alba
AGTCAGAATGCCGCGAAACTCACCGAGCCAAAGCGTTTCGCCATTTGTGGAAGAAGTCTGATGTAGAACAAGTAGCAGAAGCATACATGCTCAAGAGGGATCACCCGAAATTCAAAGGCAACTGGATTTCGGAAACGGGGCTTCGAAGTCGGAACGCCGCGAAACTCACCACGTCAAAGCGTTTCGCCATTTGCGGAAGAAGTCTGATGTAGAACTAGTAACAGAAGCATACATGGTCAAGAGGGATCACCCGAAATTCACAGCAACTGGGGATTTCGGCAACCGGGGCATCGAAGGCGGAATGCCGCGAAAAACTCACCGAGTCAAAGAGTTTCGCCGTAAGCGGAAAGAAGTCTGATTGATGTTAGAACAAGTAGCAAAGAGCATACATACTCAAGAGGAACCCCCGAAATTCAAAGGCAATTGTATTTTTCGACAACTAGGGCATCGAAGTCGGAAAGCCTTGCGAAACACACCGAGTCCAAAGTGTTTCGCCTTTTGCTGAAGAAGTCTGAAATGTAGAACAAGAAGCAGAAGCACTACATGCTCAAGAGGATCCTCCGAAATTCAAAGGCAACTGGATTTCGCTAAATGCAATTCGGCACTGGGAAATCAAAGTCGGAATGCCGCAAAACTGACCGAGTCAAAGCGTTTCGCCGTATGCGGAAGAAGTCTGATGTAGAACAAGTAGCAGAAGCATACATGCTGAAGTGGGATCACCCTAAATTCAAAGGCAAGTGCATTTCGGCAACCGGAGCATCGAAGTCGGAATGCCGCGAAACTCACCGAGTCAAAGCATTTAGCCGTTTGGGGAAGAAGTCTGATGTAGAACAAGTAGCAGAAGCATCCATGCTCAAGAGGGATCACCCGAATTCAAAATGGCAACTGGAATTTTCAGCAACCAGGGCATCGAAGTCGGAATGCCGACGAAAACTCACCGTGCCAAAGCGTTTCGCCATAAGCGGAAGAAGTCTGATGTAGAACAAGTAGCAGAAGCATACATGCTCAAGAGGGAACCCCCGAAATTCAAAGGCAACTGTATTTCGGCAACCGGGGCATCGAAGTCGGAACGCCGCGAAACTCACCGAGTCAAAATGTTTCGCCGTTTGCGGAAGAAGTCTGATGTAGAACTAGTAGCAGAAGCATACATGCTCAAGAGGGGATCACCCGAAATTCAAAGGCAACTGGATTTCGGCAACCGGGGGCATCGAAGTCGGACTGCCGCGAAACTCTCCGAGCCAAAGGGTTTCGCCGTTTGCGGAAGAATTCTGATGGAGAGCAAGTACAAGAACTATACATGCTCAAGACGGATCACCCGAAATTCAAAGGCAACTGGATTTCGGCAACTTAGGAATCGAAGTCGGAATGCCGCGAAACTCACCGAGCCGAAGTGTTTCGCCGTTAGCGAAAGAAGTCTGATGTAGAACAAGTAGCAGAAGCATAGATGCTCAAGAGGGATCCTCCGAAATTCAAAGGCAACTGGTTTTCGGCAACCTGGGAATCAAAGTCGGAATGCCGCGAAACTAACCGATTCAAAGCGTTTCGCCGTATGCGGAAGAAGTCTGATGTAGAACTAGTAGCAGAAGCAAACATGCTCAAGAGGGATCACCCAAAATTCAAAGGCAACTGGATTTCGATAACCGGGGCATCAAAATCGGAATGCCGCGAAACTCAACGAGTCAAAGCGTTTCGCCGTTTGCGGAAGAAGTCTGATGTAGAACAAGTAGCATAAGCATACATGCTCAAGAAGGATGACCCAAAATTCAAAGGCAACTAGATTTCGGCAACCAGGGCATAGATATTGGAATGCCGCGAAACTTACCGAGCCAAAGCGTTTAGCCGTTTGCAGAAGAAGTCTGATGTAGAACAAGTAGCAGAAGCATACATGCTCAAGTGGGATCACCCGAAATTCAAAGGCAATTAGATTTCGATAGCCGGGGCATCGAAGTCGGAATGCCGCGAAACTTATCGAGTCAAAGTGTTTCGCCTCTTGCTGAAGAAGTCTGATGCAGAACAAGTAGCAGAAGCATACATGCTCAAGTGGGATCACCCGAAATTCAAAGGCAATTGGATTTCGGCAGCCGGGGCATCGAAGTCGGAATGCCGCGAAACTCATCGAGTCAAAGTGTTTCGCCTCTTGCAGAAGAAGTCAGATGTAGAACAAGTAGCAGAAGCATACATGCTCAACAGGGTTCACCCGAAATTCAAAGGCAAGTGGATTTCGGCAACCGGGGCATCGAAGTCGGAATGCCGCGAAACTCACCGAGCCGAAGCATTTCGCCGTTAGCGGAAGAAGTTTGATGTAGAACAAGTAGCAGAAGCATACATGCTCAAGAGGGATCCTCCGAAATTCAAAGGCAACTGGATTTCAGCAACCTGGGAATCAAAGTCGGAATGCCGCGAAACTAACCGAGTCAAAGCGTTTCGCCATATGCGGAAGAAGTCTAATTTACAACTAGTAGCACAAGCATACATGCTCAAGAGGATCACCCGAAATTCAAAAAGGCAACTTTATTTCGGCAAACCGGGCATAGAAGTCGGAATGCCGCGAAAGTCACCAAGTCAAAGCGTTTCGCCTTTTGTGGAAGAAGTCTAATGTAGAACAAGTAGCAGAAGCATACATGCTCAAGAGGGATCAGATATTCAAAGGCAACTGGATTTAGGCAACCGGGGCATCGAAGTCGGAATGCCGCGAAACTCACCGAGTCAAAGCGTTTCGCCATTTGCGGAAGAAGTCTGATGTAGAACAAGTAGCAGAAGCATACATGCTCAAAAAGGATCACCCGAAATTCAAAGGCAACTGGATTTAGGCAACCGAGGCATCGAAGTCGGAATGCCGCGAAACTCACCGAGTCAAAGCGTTTAGCCGTTTGCAAAAGAAGTCTGATGTAGAACAAGTAGCACAAGCATACATGCTCAAGAGGGATCACCTAAAATTCAAAGGCAGCTGCATTTCGGTAACCGGGGCATAGAAGTCGGAATCCACGAAACTCACCGAGTCAAAGCGTTTCGCCTTTTGCGAAAGAAGTCTGATGTAGAACAAGTAGCCGAAGCATACATGCTCAAGAGGGATCACCCAAAATGCAAAGGCAACTGGATTTAGGCAACCGGGCATCAAAGTCGGAATGCCGCGAAACTCACCGAGTCAAAAAAGTTTCACCGTTTGTGAAGAAGTCTGATGTAGAACAAGTAGCAGAAGCATACATGCTCAAGAGGGATCACCCGAAATTCAAAGGAAACTGCATTTCAGCAACTAGGGCATCGAAGCGGAATGCCGCGAAACTCACCGAGTCAAAGCGTTTCGCCGTTTGCGGAAGAAGTCTGATGTAGAACAAGTAGCCGAAGCATACATGCTCAAGAGGGATCACCCGAAATTTCAAAGGCAACTGGATTTCGGCAACCAGGGCATCGAAGTCGGAATGCCGCGAAACTCACCGAGTCAAAGCGTTTCGCCGTTTGCGGAAGAAGTCTGATGTAGAACAAGTAGCAGAAGCATACATGCTCAAGAGGGATCACCCGAAATTCAAAGGCAACTGGATTTCGGCAACCTGGGCATCGAAGTCGGAATGCCGCGAAACTCACCGAGTCAAAGCGTTTTCGCCGTTTGCGGAAGAAGTTTGATGGAGAACAAGTAGCAGAAGCATACATGCTCAAGAGGGATCACCCGAAATTCAAAGGCAACTGCATTTCAGCAACCGAGGCATATATGTTAGGCTATCTATATAATATGTTAGTCATAGATCCCATATAATTATGGCAGATCTTCATTTGACTATTCAAAACCTTCACTTTTTTTAGTCCGTGTTGAGGGATTTTAGATAAATATTGAGATCTTTTCAATAATATAAGCATTGCATATAGAAGATTCAACATGCTTGTAATAACTCAATTTTTTATTCTCCAAAAATTTCTTCAAATGTTATTTTATTTTTATTATTATTCATAAAAATAAAAAAAAAAACAAAAAAACTTAAACTTCACAAAAATATTTTTCTCAGGTTAACCAGCCTTTTCCATGAAAAATGAGCCCATCGAGTCAAACCCGTCATTTTCATTCAAAAACTGAGTCCATTGGGTTACACGGGTCAAACCATGTTGACCGGGGTGAAAATTGAGTTTCAGGTCGTTTCGAGTCAAACCTTCATTTTTGATTAAAACCGAGTCCATTGAGTCAATACGGGTCGAACCATGTTGACCGAGGTAAAAATCGAGTTTCAAGCCATTTTAGGTCAAAAACATCATTTTCATCAAAATCGAGTATACCGGGTTTATGCAGGTCAAACTATGTTGACCGAGATAAAAAATTTAGTTTTAGACTATTTTAGATCAAAATTATTATTTTCGATTAAAACCCGGTCCACCTTGTTATACCTGCCCAAATTTGTTTTGGTGTTTGAAATTAAATTTTGATAATCAAAATTGATTTTTTAGCGTTTTCAGCTTTTTCTAATACTAATTTGAATTTGAACTTTACCCATAATATATATATATAATAAACAAAATCAGTAATGCAAAAATACTTATTATAGTCGTTGGTGCAGTTGAGGCAGGTGAAATTTTTTTCTTCAGACAGAGCCGTGTCTCCCGGTTATAAATGCCCTGTGTCCCTAGTCAATGGCTAATTGGCTATAGAAAAAGGAGAGGAAAAAAAAAGAGAGAAAAGTGATGCGAATGCTATTCATGGTTTTTTACTTTTTTGACTTTTTTATTCGCTTGAGTAAGATTTGATTTCTTTTCAAAACAATTGAAAAATACCAAAAATAATCTCACCATTAGATTTAATAGTATTTAGATCTAGAACCTTGATTTGATAGAATCTAATAGGGCTTGTTACACTAGATTAAAACCCAAATCTATCTCAGCCCTTAAAACAATCTGTTTTTTGATCTTGTTGTGCCACGCAACCTGGTGTACCAAGCTACTGGTACATATTACCACACTACAACAAAGATCGGTCCATTAGGATCGTCCGATCAACTTTGAGATCAAGCCAACTGCTGCTGAAGGATCAGTTCATCAATAATAAGCGGTTCCCAAGCTTTAGGTTCACTGACTTACCATGCGCACATCCGCATCATAGTATATCTCAAAAATTCTCTCTCCTCTTGTCGGCGATTCCCTCTCTCTACATGGATCTCCCAATTTCAGCCACCGTAAGACACTGGCACACCACAGAAAGGTTCCTCTCCTCGTCGCGAGCAAACCCCAGGCGTTCTTAGTCGCCTTTGATAGATTATCTTATCGGAAAAGGCCGCGACTTTTTCGGCCACCCAAAGCTCTCATCAGCCATCAACGGCCATTAAAACCACCGTCATCAGAATACTCTCCCTCAGAATCTACTAGAATCTACAAATTTTTGGCTTCGGAATCTCGCCGAAGAATTTCACCCCTACAAACAGTGGCCACACGTGAGCCATGGCGCCACCAGGGGTATTTCATAATTTTCTGAGAAAGTTCAAGGATATATTTCAGTCTTTTACCTAACAGTGAACTCATATAATTTTAGTGATTCGTAGTGGTATTTTATTTATTTTTATACAAGTATTGTAAAATTTTCTTTGTATTTTGTAAAATATCCAAAATAAATATAAAAAAGAATAACAATGCGGGTCGAACACCCATTTTATCTCATCATCGTGCGCGGGTCCAAAACTTAATTCTCAAGTATGGTTATGCTCATTTTTTAGCAATACCAACATAATCTTTCGTTTTAGGAATGTACATTGTTTGGCAACACGACTCTTTTTACAAAAAAGGACCGATGTTCAAAAGTTTAAAAACAAAATATAAATTATGTCTATTGTTTCTTTTTGTAACCTCAGACGTAACTCTCCTTTTTAGAGTTAAACGTCAACATTTCATACGAGTATTCTATTTTTAGAGACTAATGTTATTTTTTGATGTGTCTCCTAATTTTAGAGGCCGGTGTTAACTATCTTTAAAACAAATTGCAAATAAGTTCAAAATATTATAGAATTTGAATAAAATAAAAAAAATACAAGTAAGGGTAACCTTTCTCTTGAAAGCATGTTTTAAGGGTAGTGTTTACCTTTCCTTAATCATAACTAACCATTACCTGAATATTTGGGACTAATGTCTAATTTGGAATTTCTAGTTCTCTCAAATTACTAGATGGCGACTATGATAACATCTTAATAGTATGAACAAGTTAATTTTCCATTCATGCTCCAATCAGAAACCATCTCAATACACAGGAAATCATTGACAGTCCATATCAAAGTTGCCTTCTTTTTGAAAATTTTACTTTCATATGTCAAAGTATTGAATGACCACAATTTACTCAACTTATCAATCAACGATTGAAGGCAAATATTTTATATTCCTACCTAGACTATTAGGATCGGATATAATTGCAAATAAGTATATGAACTCTAGTTTTATATGCATCTTTGATGGCAAGTTGTAAACTATGAGTATCACTAGGCAACAAGAATAATCAACAAATGACCCAATGAATTGAATCAATTTGTACATAACCAAAGATATAATTGTTTCATAGCTTCACCATTGAAAATGTGCGCCATGACTCCATCTACTATATCATGTGAATATGTCATGTTATGTGCTTAAAAGTCTTTGAGACATGAATAAGCTTTGCAACCTTTGAGTGATAGGAAAGTATTTTTAGTTTTTTCTATGTGTGACAAGAGTCATTTCCCTACTAGTTTGAGTTTATACCAAGAATGCTCACAAGTTTTGTACTTTGTAAAATCTACATTTTCACAGTAGTATAACATGTAAAAGTTTGGACATATGTCAAGATTTTTGATATCCTAAACCAAGAGGTTTCATTATAGATTTAACAGCATTATAAGTTTCTTTTAGTCTATTCTCTTGAGATAATTAGATGAATTTGTCATAACTAGTGTCACTCAGCACATGATGTAATTTGAACCAAGTTAGATGATGGACTAAGTGTATTTATTATAACTTGGTCTTTGAACTTTCTTCTTGGAAAAGAACATGTATTATTAGTGGTGGAATATATATCTAGTGCTTTTTTACATAGGATAAACCCATTAGTTAGCCATGATTGTGCATTGTGTCCAAGCCTTCGAGGCATGTGTCATACAATTATGGAGATGCAAAAGAATAGGTGCAAAAGATTTGTCAGCACACTAATTAGTGATATTATTTGAACTATTTTTTTCCTAATAGGTTGCTTTTCAAAATAGATATCACAACCTTTTAAATTAGGTTTTAAATTAACTTTTAAAAGTAAAAACAATCATAATTTCTAATTCAAATAAAAAATAACATAAACACTAGATATATGCTAAAAATTTAAAAATTAACTAGGAAAATAATAAAATTAAATAAAATAGCAACTTTTGAACCTAATTTGAAGGGGTAATTTGAGCTTTGGTGTTAATATCCAGCTAACACTATAAAAACAGCATAAAGAATCTTCTAAAAACATTTAAGACATTAAATAATTAAATTAAAAATTATAGATATTTTCGTCAGATAAGTTGATTGGTGAATTTATCTCTTTTTAGGTTTGAACTTGTCTATATATACTATGGTACCCATATAATCTAAATACAATAAATCTATTTCGGATTGATCAGAATCTCTTGTATCAAGATCCTTGCAATACCTCGTAGTGCCGTGGAATACAATAAATAATCCCCCTCAAGCTGATTGAGAAAACGAACTTGTAGGTGATTGAAAAAATCGAAGAGAGATATCCATTAATAATAATAACCATAAACTTACACCCAATTTTACTACAAGTAACCGATTGAAGCAAGATTTTAGTCCTAACTTCATACCAGAACCTATTACACACTATATAAAACATACTGACTTCTAAGGACATCATTGAAGATAGCGCAACCTCATAAATATCACGAAATTGAACAATCAAACATTCTGTAACACTCAATATATAGTGATCAATAGTAGAGGTGCAAACCAACAATAAAAAGGAAAAACCTCTGTGCCACTTTAGTCTCCAATATTTAATCAAGTCAAGCTTTTTTCCTTCTTCTTGGGACCGTGCTTTTCCCTCCATTGTAGGCAAGGGCCAAGAAACGATAGATGAAGCTATCCAGTTTTTCTTGAGAATGTTGAATGTAGAGCCCATAAAGGAGACGTACAGACGGAATTGCAATATTCCAAATATTAAGACAGGAAGGAATGAAGCAATGGAAAGGAGTAATGTTGTCAACTTCCTCTCTGTCTGAATGAGTATCAAAATTGTTGCCCCAAAGGATAGCATGGTCGTTAACACAGAAAAGAAGAGGAAGGAGAAGCCAACAACAAGTTTTCGAGGAAGAGAGATGTGGAATTCTTGTAGCTCAAATGGAGAGGTCAGCAAAGAGAGAAACACCACAAGCGAAGTCAAGGAGCTTGCTAAGGAGACAACATCAGAGACAGTGAAAATCAGAAAATAGGGAGAGTTGATGAAGTTGGGCTTGCCTTTATCATCAGAACCTCCGGGCACCGTATAGGCAGCAGCAAAGACAACAGTAGCAACAAGTGCAGCTACAGTTGAACAAGACTGAGCTGTTTCCTTGATCCATTTTTGTGCTTGTTTCAGTTGCATCTCGTGCGAAATTTCGAAGCACTCTCTTGCAGTCATTCTATCATTGTTCAGAAGTGGGATATAATGAGGAGGAATCTTTTTAAGAAAACTAGTTCAGCCTGACGTCTTAATTAAGTTCGAGTTTTATTACTCGCGTCTTGGAGAGGAATCTTTTTACCGTCTAACGGTTTCTGTAAAACTTGTATCTAGTAAAGACAAAGGGATGAAAAGGGCTCACCTCAAACCATTTCAACTCCTCCTGAAGTTGGAGTGCAGGCCCAGGCTTGGTTACTCCACTGTTTTTCTTCATATCTGCAACATGGTGCAACAATGTGTTTCCGCTTTTATCAACAACTCGACGTATTCTAGCCATTGGTATTTTCTTTTCCTTCACAATATCAAAGATCTTTTTCTGGCGATACATGACGGCCACATCCAAAATGCTCCGATTCATTTGATCGCGCTGGTCAATAGCATGAGGATGTAGTTTTATTATCAGCTCCACAATATCATGTATTCCCCTTCTAGTTGCAGTAAACAATGGGATCTCCTTTTTAGTAGTTAATGATGACAATATCGATCCAGAAGTTTGTGCTCTTTCACTGTCTTTTGCATTGCTAGTGATTTCAGAAGTTTTTTCTCCTTTTTTTTTTCCCCCACACATTTCTTGCTCTTCTTCATCTTCTTCTTCTTTATTTTGGTCTTCTTTGTTATGGTGAAACTTTTCAATGACTCATCTTTCTTTATTAGGCTTTCGGCGAATGTCAAAGCAAATACATGCTCTCTTTTTCTGGTTCCAGATTCTTTCTACCCAACATCCTACATCATGCTCGTGCGAAAGGGAATGAAATTAAACATGGATGAGAACTTGACATTATTATGAAATGGAAACAAATGTTAATAATGATAGTAAAAGGTTAAAAAATAGAGACATGCTAAATTATCATATAGAAAACAAAACAGCAACAAAAGAAGAAAATCAGATAGTAGGAGAAGGAGAAGTGCATCTAAGTCGTGCCACTATAAAAGTGAGCCACATATTTTTTGTTTTTTTTTTATATATAGTTTTAGGAAGAGGCTCTATCTCTGATGACTCACAAGGATTATTTTGCGTAAGCATCTAAAAAATAGGATGTGAACCAAAACCTCTTTATTGGGTCAAGCCATGAATTAAATTTCAAATTCTTATGATCTAATCTTGATATATAAAGGAGAAACTGGCCTCATTTGTGTCCAATACCTTTAAGGACCTTTAAATAGTTGAGTAGGCCTCCTCTTTGATTCCTCTCCGAGTCACTCCCCAGATCTCCTGAGTTCCTCCCCTGACCGCTCTCAAGATCTCCCACCTCCTTCCTTGCCCGGCGGCAACTTTCTACCTTTGATTTTACCTTTAATTTTACCTCGCAGGGATGTGGAAACAGGAAGGCCTGCAACATAATTTAGAGTTCAAATTATTACATATATATGTATGTGTATGTCCATGGTATTCAAACAGGAATGTGTAGGCAATATTGTAAGGTCTAAATAATGTGGTTGGAGTAGGCATACGATAGTAGATGAGTCTTTCAAACATGCCCATGGGAAATTCACTCTCAAAAGCAGCTGGCATTTCGGCTAGAAAGTTGATGAGTAGATATTTGATTTCTGTCCTTCAAGCTGGCAAGCGATTCATCCAGTTCTAGCAACAGTAAAGCTGTTTCTGCATTTATGAAATTAGGAAGACAAAAATTATACAATATCTTATATATGCATACTTTTAAATTTTGAAAATTCAATATAGAGAGGAATTGTTTACCAAACTTTTGCCCTATGATAGCAGCGCTAAGGATGGACAGGTTATCTACCATTCTCTTGCGGTGAATAGATAATATGCGGCACTTATCATGCACGCATTTTTCTGGTTTGGATGTGATTAAAAGCTCCACTATTTCTGTATCAGCAAATCCAGCAGCTGTAAACAATGGGGTTTCACCGAACTGATTTGAAAATGGTAATCAGGTCTGGACAACGTTCTACCAATATCCTTACAGCCTCATAATTGCCATGGATGGTTGCCTCGTGAAGAGCCGTATTTCCAAATTTGTTTCCTTTCTTGAGAAATGCCTCAGGCAAAGATCCTTCCTTCAAGATTTCAAGTAAAGCTTTAAGTGGTTGCTCTGTTTTGAATTGCACAGCTAGATGAAGTACAGTATCCTTGGAGGGCGTAACTGGACTGTCGATTTTTTCGAAATGTTCCCGATAGTAGTCAATCACGCTTTGCCAGTCTCCTTCCATGGCAGCTCCATAAGGTGCTTCCACTTCTATCACTTCTATCTCTGCTGTCTACATAAAATTATGTAAAGTAATTATTGTTAATGAGCAATCTCAACTCAGAATACCGATCATTAATATAATAGAAAAACAAAATTAGGAAGTAAAACACTCAAAGAGAACTGCAAGTATATCATGCACATACATACCTTTTAGTAATGGAAATGTGCTAATTTAGAGGTTTTTAGTGATTAGGGATGGAAATAAAAATAGTTTGATAGTTAAGGTTTTTAGTTGTAGTAGTTTAGTAAAAAAAAAATAGTTTATAGTTTGGAAATAGTTAAAGGATGTGGGATTCACAATGCAAAAACTCGGTTGATAGGAGATATAATACAAGGAGAAGAATTTTTTTAAAAAAAGGTTTTAAGCTTAGCCTAATTTTTGGCTTACCTTACCAGTGATGGTTGCATGGCTATTTATAGCCCTCATAACCAACCTAAGTGGAACAATTTAGACAAACTTTCCACCAATAGAACTTGCAAGTATCTTAACCAATTCAGTAGAAAATTCTAGAGTTCTTTGAATTGTGGATGAGAATTCTTAACATTTCTAGTGTTCGTTTGATTTCTCTAGAACTTTCCTAATTTAACTTAGCACAGACTTGTAAGTTTTATAGTATTTTCTAGAATTGACCTCTGGAATCTTCTTTAAGTGCATTAATAATTTAATACTCCTCCTTAATATAATTCACTGATACTCTAACTTGATCTTGTAGTGCCTCAAACTTAACTCATGAAAGGGCTTTTATGAAGATATCTACTAATTGTTTTTTAGTCTTGCAATATTCAAAATCGATTTCTTTATAGCCAACTGCTTTTTATAAAAAGTGATATTTGATTGATATGTGCTTGTCCTGTTATAGAATACAAGAATTTTTATCATAGAAATGATTGACTTATTATTACATAATATCGTTACAGATCCATTAATTTTCGGTATTATATCTAGATTTATGAGACCTTACATTAAGCTTAGACTGAAAAGCACTCTTAATAGAGTCTTCTTCGTAGTACTGAGTCTTTTTCTTATGTGCTTCTAAAGAACCTATTAGTTCAGCTACTGACAAGATTGTTAAATCTTTTTTTTGAGAAGTTTTGACAAGATTGTTAAATCTTTTGATTGTTCTATACTAGTAACTATAGAGTCATTTTCTTGTAAGACTAACTAGAAATTTTTCAACAATCCTTTGATCAGTAACATTTTCTCCTACAGATCTCGTTTGATTTACCACTACTTTAACTCTTCCATGATAATCCTTAACGGTCTCAGAATATTTCATTTTAATATTTTCCAACTCTCTTTCGTGGTATTTGGAGTCTAATGGTGCGTACCTTATAATCGCCGAGAAACTCCTTCTGCAACGTATCCCACGCTTGCTTTGCTGTTGAAGCTTCACTAATCCTAGGAAAAATTGTAATCGCTAGTGACTGTTGAATCAAATATAGGGCACTAGCATCCTTCTGTTTTCTCACCTCTAACTCCTTTTGTTGTGCTTCTTCTAGAATAGAGATATTTGTTGGCTTGTTAAGTCCCTTCTCAACAATGTCCGTAAGATTTTGAGACTTGAAGAGTGTCATCATTTTTTCCCCCCACAAATCATAGTCGCTACCATAAAAAATGGGAAGTGGCATAGAGATAGATTGTGATGAATTTGTGGTGGCCATATAGACTCTAATGCCCACTTACGATCAATTGGGCTTTGATACCACTGTTAGAGGATGGTGGTAATTCAGGAGGTTTTAGTTATTAGGGGTTGAAATGAAAGTAGTTTGATAGTTAAGGTTTTTTGTTGTAATTTTTAAATGGTTGATAGGAAATATAACACGAGGAGGAGAGTTTTAGGACAAAGGTTTTAAGCTTAGCATAGTTTTTAGTTTACCTTACAAGTGATGGTTGCATGGCTATTTATAGCCTTCTTAACCATTCTAAATGGAACAATCTTTCCAGCCATAGAACTTGCTGAAATCTTAGCTAATACACTAGAAAATTCCAAAGTTCTCTGAATTGTGGACAAGCATTCTTTCATTTTTAGAATATTCCTGGTGTTTGTTTGATTTCTGTATACCTTTCCTAACTTAACTTGGCACTAAATTATAGTTTGCAGTGTTTTCTTGAATTGATCTCTAAAAGCTTCTTTAGGTGTATTCATAATTTTAACAAAATGATTGGAATGCTGCTATGGCCAGCTCTTGGTAAAATTAAAGTCAACAAGAAAACTTGTTTCCAGAGAGATGACTACAAAGAAACAAACTAGCTTGCAGTTTTTCTTAATTAAGCCGTTTGAGAACCCAATAAAGAACTATTCCTTGATAAAAATAAAAGTAAACTAGCATCCGTGTTTGGCTGTTTAGTTTATAGAGTGAAACTATTATAAGAATATATAATAAAGGTGAACTAGTCTTATTTATTTCTTTTATAAGAATAAAATAAATATATGATTATTCTCCTATATAATAAAGATGTGAAACCTTTTTTGTTTTTACAATGAAAACAACTAAGAATCCCATTTATTATTGTTGGAGCAACTACATGTCCTAAAGTTGAATTCAGATGAAAATCATGGAATTAATATGTTAGATAAGGTAGATAGAAAATGCATGTTAGCAAGAAGGAACATGAACTGCATCAAGAGTGGTGTTTTTAGAATAATATTTTGTATTCGGAATTACTGAGAGACCCTAAAAAAAATTCTAAATACAAAAAAATAATTTAACCCTTGAAATTTAATTCAATTTCAAGGATTTCAAACAATTTGTAAGCTTTATAATATGTAATCCATTCAACATCTTTTATATTTGTTTATATCTTTGTATTTTTTAATATAAAATATGTTCACTAACATGTAAGAGGCTCTAAGAATAATATGATTTTATAAGATTTAGTTTTCTACTACTTGGTTAATATATACTATATCAAAAAACTATTTTAATTTAAAAATCTGAATTGTTTAATTTGTTAGGTGATTTTTCAAAAAATAAAATAAAATTAAACCAACTGTCTAGCATTCCATACTATCTTCACCCATCTTACCTTTTTGTTTATTTTTAAATAATTAAATAATACTCAGTATTGATAATTTAAAATACACCTTTTCTTTTCATTGAATTCTTGCTGATGAGCTCCTTCTTTGATATTTTCTTCAACATTAATAGTTGAATTAACCCAATTTCAGAAGTATATATTATTACTTTGTATTTTTATACATCAAGAACTTGATTAATTGATCATTACAGAAATAAATATAATTAGATTAGATTCATGTCAATTGTTTTTTCTTAGTTCAGTATAAAAAATGTATTCCATTTGTTAAAACATAACATTGCAGCTTGAAATCAAGATTTACCTTTTCCTTTTGCAAAGCAAAAAAGAAGAAAGTAAATTATTCTTTGTGTTCCCTTTTCCTTTTGCAATAATCCTACTTTAATTGTTCTCATACATAAGAACAATTATCACACTAAGACTTTAAAGAAGCATAGAATATAAAATTGTGGTTCATGACAAATTGTCCTTTAATTCTATTTCTAACAAGCAAAGGGACATCATTTCCTTCTGCTTAGACTATAGAGTGCAATAGAAATGATCACCAACCAGCTACGAGGCTAGCTAAAGGGTAACTACCCTGTCGTGAAACATGAGATCAAAAGCTAATATATATATATATATATATCTTTGTTATTTTATGTTGATAGAGATCTAATATAATACTATTTCTTGGGTCTCTTTAAGAGTTTTAAATTTTGGGGGTTAAAATAATTTTTTAACATTATATCAGAATTTTAACGAGTAAGAGATCAAGATAAGGGTTAAAATTTATATTTAAGTGTAATAAATAAATGATTTGTTAAAATGAAAGTAACATTGATTCGCCTCCGAGAACCCTTGAATAGTAAGAGCATAGTGCGAGTCTTAAAGAGCATCAGAGAAAGGGAATGAAATTAAACTTTGATGAGGGAACCCACGATCTGTCTATATCTAGTAGCATCAGAGAAAAAAAGATGACAGAGGAAGAACAATGCAGCAGAGAATGGTGGTGAATTAATTCTCTTATTGGTATAAAGGAATAAAACGTGAGCACAATACAATTAATTTGTGCAGGATGTAACTATACATAAAAAAGGAGTAATTATTGACTTTCCATAGTTGTATTTGTTTCTATAGTTACAGGATTTCTTGATTATGAAGGTTGATTTGTCCCTGATTTGCATTCAGCTATAGTTTCCATGTATGATGGGTTGCCATTCTGGAGTGTAATAGCCGTTGGAGTATTTTCCCTATAATCTTGGATGTTGACGTGACAAGAGTTGATCAAGATTTGGTCAGGGGATGTTGTGATTCTCTGCTGCTGTTGCTGCTCCTGTGATGTTGCTGCGGCAGACCTGTGATGCTGCTGTTGCTCCTATGATATTGCTAGTACTGCTGTAGAACATTGATTTATGAAGCTGCACAGAGATGAAGGAGATGGGATAGTGTTGCTTGCTGCTGTTGTGGTATTGCTAATAGCATACCCAGATAAAATAAAATTTTGAAAATAATTGAAAAATAAAAAATACAAAAACACGAATAAATTCCAAATGGAAATGGATTATGATGAAATAAATCTACTAATATAAATTAATGAAAATCAAAATAACTCAAGTAAAAAGGTGCTCTAACCTATATCAGTACTCAAGAATTTATGCCAAAAACATGAAAATTTACCATTGAGGGATATGAATGGAATTAATTAAATTGTGACAATTTATAAGTTATTAACAAGGGGAAGTGGCCGGCCATAGGAAAGAAAGAAAGGGAAAAGGGAAAATCAAGAGAAAAACAAGAAAAAGTGAGAGAGAGCTTTGAAACTTGTAAGATTAATAGACTTAGAATATTAAATTAAGAAAGAATAAAGTGAAGGAAGATAGACGAAAGGAGAGGAGGGCCAACCACACTACGAGGAGAAGAGAAGTTGGGAGAACTTAGATTGGTAAGCATGAAAAAATTAAGATTCTTACTTGAACGAAGAGTTTTTGAGTTTATTTGAGTAAATTATCAAACAATGACAATTAAATTTGATTTAATTTCTTATATTCTTGACTCTTTAAATTAGGGTTTTTATGAGAAATTCAGGGATTTTGAAAAAAAGAAGTAAGCATGATGGAATTGAGGTGGAATAGTACTATAGAAATAGTGAATTTAAGTTGTAATTAAGAAAGAAATGGGATAATTTTGAAGAATGAACTTGTAACTAAGGATGAAGAACTAGAGGGATGAGGTTTTGATTGTTTTATGTTTAAGAAATGATGTTCCTCATCTTATTTGAAGTATTCAAAGTATGAACAAGTGAAGAAACATCATAAGAGTGTGAAAGGAAGAAATAAATAAATGGTATGAATAGTTCATGGAAGAATTCTTCAAGTGAGTTAAAAGAAAAAAAATTGATTAATACTAGATGTTGAAAATGAGGTGACAAATGAATGAAACTTTTGGTGCAAAACTAAATTAAATAAAAGATATTACATGCTTCAAATTTAGGCATGTAGAAGAAATATTAATGGATTTATAATGTAATGCAATTTGATTGATTAAGGAGTTGTTTCGGGAGAAAGGCATCAGGCAGAAGGAGTTGGGCCATCACGAGCAAACGATAGGTAATTCATCACTTTCATTTAAAATTCAAAGTTTCATTATTAGTTATGAGTTGTTTTATGACATATTGATATGGAAAAAGCAGTAGAAGAAACTTGTTTGTATTATAATAGAGATGTTGGGTAATTCGTATGGAATTACTGATTTGATTGACTATTAAAAGAGAATAGCCCGATTTGGAGTAATTCATATGGAATTACCAGATATTTGTTGGCTATCGAGGAGGGTTAGCCGGATTTGAGGTAAAATGTGAATTACTGAATTGAAAATTAAGTAATGAGTGTTGGTTGCTGAAGTCCTATAAGTATATGATTGATAAATTATGAATGAGTTATTGATGTTGAAACGTGGTAAGTTAGTGATGAAAAATGATTTAATATATTTTGAAGACCTGTGAACATAATAATTTTACCATTCTTAATGTATTATATTCTTTATTTATTATTAGTGTTAAATATGAGCTTTTGTGTTTAAATCTTTTTCTTCTGAGATGTAATATATTTTGTCTTATATGTAGTTTGTATTATATGTAGATTTTAATAAATGTATTCTAAAGATAATTGTTTTTGGTATTTACACATTTAAAAAGTATAAAGTAAAGAACAAGCATTAGAAAACTATTAAAAAAGAAGCTTAGTAATCATAATTATGCATGTTTAAATGATGGATGTATGTTAAAGTAAATAATTATTTCAATATGAATCCTTTGAGTTTATATTTGTGTTAACTTAGTTTATGTTTTATTATAAGAGAATATAATTGTTATGTTTTATTTGTTGATGATGTAAGGTTGAGAAAGCACAATAAAGTATTGTTATGTGAAATATTGTATGATGAGATTTGATATAATCCAGGAAGGTTGGATCGAAGTGGAAGATTGAGCATTGTGATTAAAGAAGTCTAGTCGATAACATTGTATTATAAAAAAATAGAAAATTTTACTAAATTTTCTGTAGGAAATTAGATATATATATATATATATATATATATATATATATAAAATCCTGAATGTTTCTGGTTTTAAAAGGTAATGTTGATGTAATAGCTATTACTTTGATGATATAATTTTGAGAGTGTCACATTCTTCAATTTAGTCCCTCTATTTACGTGTCTTTTCCAGTTTGGTCCTTGGTTTTGGATTTATTCAATCAAGTTTCTAATTGACCATCAAACTTTAATAATTATGTACTTAAGCCCTTGATTTGACCAAATCTACTCTTAAAAATTGTGATTTGACTCTTGAATTTAATTTATTCTAATTAAAGCTTAAATTGACTTAAAAATCAATTTTCTTGCAATGAAACTCTCTATAAATTTAATTAATCATTCAATAAAATTTAATTGAGTCCATAAACATATGACTTTGAACTATCAAAGAACCAATTCAACCCAAAAGCTTAAGCTGTTAGGTGAGGCCCCAAGATATGATTTATATTATTCTCTAACATGAACTTTTCTATCTCAAATTGAATTTTCTTTGTCAATAGAGCTCTTATTAGTCAAAAATATATTGTCAAAATTTATATTTTTGTATTTTTGAACCTCCTTAACCAATTTTTAGCCATTTTCTAGGTACTCCGACATGCTCTTCTCATTGCTTTTTTTTTTTTTTTGAATATTTTTTTGTATTTTTTCCTTTTTTTTATGCGGGGACCAAAAATGGATAATAACAATTGTGATTACTGTTAATACTATTGTTATTGTTATTGTTATTATTATTATTATATATTAGCCTTGTTAGCATTATTACTACCCATTATCATAAGTATTGTTGTTATCTATTTTTGGGTTCCCACACAAAAATGAAAAAAAATACAAAAAAAATATATATAAAAAATAAAATGAAAAAAATAAATTAAAAAATGGCCAAAATTGGTTGAAGAGGTTCAAAAATGCAAAAGGTTAAAAATTTGATAGTTTATCGTTAATGATGAGAGTCCTGTTGACAAAGAAAATTCAATTTTTGAAAAATATATTCAAAATCAGATGTTTATAGACTCAATTAAATTTTATCTAAGGCTTAATTGAATTTATGAAGGGTTTGATTGCAATAAAAATTGATTTTTAAGTCAATTTAGGCCTTTATTGGAAGAAATTAAAGTTATGGGGTCTAATTATAATTTTAAGGAGTTGATTTGGTCAAATTAGGAGCTTAATTGCATAATTATTAAAGTTTGATGGCCAATTATAATTTATCCGGGGGCTTGATTACAAAATTATAAAAAACATCCAAGGACCAAATCATAAATATCATTTAAAATTGCAAAAACGGTGTCGTTGCCTTGAAACACTATTCACTGCCTTCTTCCAGCCGTTTCAGCAGTAAAGGCCGAGAGACGTTTTCTTGCAGCAACAGTGCCAATTTTCTTCAATTATGGGGCATGTGTCACGGCTGTCATCCCTCTGCAAACCGTTACCAAGCCAGCCGTTACCAGCACAAAGCCTTCTCTGACCTATAAAAGCAGCAGAAGTAGACTGAACCGAGGGGGAGGGAAAAAGCAAGGAGACAGCAGAAAAAGAAAACAGGGGGGAAAGAGAGGAAAACAGGGAGAATAAAAGTAGAGGGAGACCTGAGGAAGAGGGGCAACAGACGGGGAAAGAAAAGAAAAGGGGAGAGCAGGAGAAGCAGAAGAACCAGAGGGGGAAAACGGAGGAGAAAAGGACAGAAAAAGCGGAACGTAAGGGGAAAAAACAGAGATGAGCTGGGAAGAGAGGAGACAGAGAGTGAGCAGAATATGAGATAAAGTAAAGAGCAGTAAAAAAGAAAAAAAACAGAGAAGAGTAACAGAAGAGAGCAAAGGGGCGACAGAGCAGAACAAGAGAAGAACTAAGAAAAGAAAAGAGAGAATGAGAGAACCAGACGCAGAGAGAGGAGAAGGGAAGGACACGAGGAGAAGACAGAACCGAAGGGAAGCCAGACGCAGGGAGTGGCATCAAAGCTTCTTCCCAGAATCCCAGCAACAAGCTTAGGAGGGATTTCTCCCAGCATCGGCTGTGAAGCAGGTAAGCTTTTCATTCCTTCTCCTTCTGTTTATAATTTGCACAAACACTGTGAAGGTGCAATTTAATTTCATTTTGGTTGTAGCAGGCGTGCTTGAATTGTTCACTCATGCTTGGGTCAGTGACCCGGCTAGGCCTGCTGGGTCCAACCCGAAAAAAAAAATTAAAAACATTCTTTTAAAAAATATATGTGATCTTCTGCAAATTTTTTATTGCATTTTAATCAATACCTATTATAGAATAGGATTCTAATATAAGATGTTGTAATCATTACAGTTACTCATGTATCTATTAGAATAGGATTCTAATATAAGATGTTGTAATCATTATAGTTACTGCAGTGTTCTACTGTCTCTATATAAATAGGAAGGTTGGCTAAGGCACAACCCAACACATTCTATTATTCTCAACTTGGTATCAGAGCATTAAAACCATAAAATAAATTAAACCTAATTTTCTCATAACACTCCCAACCTCCCTTTTTCAATGGAACAGCCACCATATACATCTTCAAATTCTGCAGCACCAGCAGTCCAGCTTTCTTCTTCTCCAACAGTGCAACCCTCTTCTCTTGCAGCGCCTCCTCTGCTTTCCTCTACTACGTCACCGCCTGGATTCTCCTCTGCCATGGCTGGTGAACGCCTCCTCTTGCAGCCCATGTTTGCTGCCTCTACTGCCGCAAGCATTATCTCTCTTTCTCACACTCATCAAGTCATCTCCCTCAAATTAACAAACACCAATTATTTATATTGGCGTATGCAAATGCTACCTTATCTCCTAGGCCAAGGAGTTTTTGGTTTTGTTGATGGCTCCAACACATGTTCTTGCCCATGATGGTATCTCTCTTCAGGTAAATCCGCCTTTTTCAAACCTGGAAACAACAGGACCAACTCATTCTAAGTGCTCTTCTTTCCTCCCTATCTATGGAAGTTTTGCATCTTGTTGTTGGTTGTCAAAGTTCTTGTTCAGCTTGGGGCACTCTTGAGCGAGCTCTCGCTTCCACCTCCAACTCTCGTATTATGCAACTTCACGGCTCTCTTCAGGATCTTCGACAGGGTGATGAATCAGTAACTCAATTTATGCAAAAAGCGAAGGCCTTATTTGATGAATTGGCCGCTGCTGGTCGGCCAGTTTCACTTGAAGATTTCAATTTATATGTGTTTCGTGGTCTTCGGGGAGAGTTTAAAGATTTAGTTACCAGTCTTATTACCAAGGCTGAACCTTTATCATATGCAGATCTTCACAGCCATCTCCTCACACATGAATTTCTTCACAAATCTTCTGCTTCCATACATGCTCCTCTGCTGCCCACACCCAACATTCCATCTTCTGCTCTTGTTGCACAGCACCAGACTTTTGGCAATTTTGGTCGTAGTAGGGGCCGCTTCAATGGTGGCTGGCGTCCCAACCAGTCCAACAGCAGAGGCAACCAATTTGCTGGCTCTAGACCTGATCACCGTAGCTTCCAAAACTCCTCCTTCGGTGACAATAGGCAAGGCTCTTGGCAGCGTAATAGGGGGCAGAATCCACGCTGTCAACTGTGTCAAAATTTCGGCCATACAGCTCCCCATTTCCCTCAATTCCAACAACGAGGCTATGGCCAACAACCTACTGCCAACCTGGTGCAGCGCAATCTCTCCTCAACCGGTTCTGTTGATTGGTTTCCAGATACCGGTGCCAATCAACACGTCACACCTGATCTTGCCACCTTGACCGCTTCAGAACCGTACCTTGGTAATGATAATTTGCATGTTGGTGATGGTAAGGGCCTTCCTATATCTCATCTTGGTCATATAAAAATATATACACCACATCGTTCTTTCACCTTATCTAATGTTCTTCATGTTCCTGCAATCACAAAACCTCTGCTCTCTATTCAGAAATTTTGTCTTGATAATAATGTTTATTTTGAATTTCACCTTCGTGTGTTTTATGTCAAGGATTTTAACACCCATGAAGTCCTTCTCTCAGGTCAGAGTAAAGATGGTCTCTATGCCCTGACCAAGTCTTCCGTCACGTCAGTTTCTCAAGCCTATTGGTCTCCCTGCACTTTTGCCTCTGCCGATTTATGGCATCGTCGACTAGGTCATCCTACTTCATGTATCTTTCAATTGTTAATCTTGAAAAATAAGATTATTTGTAACAACAAACGTCTTAATTTTCAATGTCAAAGTTGTCCTTTAGGAAAATCATCGCGTTTGTCTTTAGGACCTACTGGTCATAAAACTTCTGCTCCACTTGAATTAATTTTTAGTGATGTATGGGGCCCTGCTCCTCTTTTTTCTTCAGATGGCTATCGTTATTTTGTTATCTTTGTTGATGCTTATACTAAATATGTATGGTATTATCCTCTAGTTGCCAAGTCTGATGTTTACTCTGTTTTTCATCAATTTCAAACTCTTGTCGAACGTCAATTTTCCTTAAAAATAAAATCTGTTCAAACTGATTGGGGTGGTGAATACTGAAAACTATCCATATTTTTTCAGACCATTGGTATTCATCATCGTCTGATTTGTCCCCACACTCATGAACAAAATGGAACAGTAGAGCGTCGTCATAGGCATATTGTGGAAACAGGTCTTACTCTTTTAGGGCAATGTAAAACACCTTTTCGATTATGGAATTATGCTTTTGAAACCTCTGTTTATCTTATAAATCGCATACCTACTCTTATCCTTGCCCATCGCTCTCCGTTTGATTGTTTATTTCAACGGTCTCCTGATTATCATTTTTTGCGTACCTTTGGGTGTCTTTGTTTTCCTTTTCTGCGTCCATATAATAATCATATTCTATAATACTGGTTTGTATTTTTATACTGTAAAGATACAAATCCGGTATTAAAATACCCGGTTTTTGTCAAGACGTTAATTTTTTTTTTTAAAAAATAAAAAATAAAAAATGTTTTGTTTTCATACATATGGCCAAGTCTCTCAAAAATAAAAGAAAAAAAATCATATTGTATTTTCATATAACAAAGAAAATTTCAAAAATATGTATTAGCATGCATTTTGGCTTTAATAACCAGTTTATTAAAGTCACGAGAACTAGGCCAATATTTCAAAAATTCTAAAAAAAACTTATTTTGTTTTCTTCTAAAAAAAACAGTCATAAATTATTTTCTTAAGATGGATTGTTATGTAAACTCATGCTACCATATCGCTATAAAGTGTGTAAATGGAATGTAATAATATTGCCCCACGTCTAGTCAAACTGCTTCAGGATTCAAGATTAGTATGACAGTCAAAAAATATTGTGCTTGCCTGTGAATTATGTGAATGATAAGTATGCATAGCTGGAAGGTAAAAGTGAAAAGTCTAAAAAAGTGTACCTCAAACCAGAGTAACTCTTCCTGTAATAGGAATGCAGGACCTTCCATCTTCTCATCAGACACAACATCCTTCGATTTCTTTCCGACGTTGTGTAGAATGGAATTCCCATCATTATCAATCTTCCTTCCCAGCCTCTTCATAGGCACTTCCATTCGTGTCACAAGCTTAAAAAATCTTCAGTTGGCGGTATTTGATTGCTACATGCAGTACATTTCTCCCTTCATCATCAATGTGTTCGACTGCCTGGGGATATGCTTTGAGTATTTCCTCAACAATCTCCACACAGCCTGACTTTGTAGCCAAAATCAAAGGAGTTTCTGCACGACTCTCCATTTGGTCTGGAATTGTATTATACAAATGTACTTCTTGCCGTTCTTGGCCTCCCTTTTCTCCATACTTGTGAATTTTAGGCTTCATCACGTCGATGCCAGAAGAAATACACTCCCAGGAGGTATCTTTTCTGACTAAAAACTTGGCAAGCTCCACAGCTGATCTATGCAGTTGTTTTTGCTTTTGAACCTTTTTCCTCCATGCTGAACTTCCACAAGATTTAGCTTTCAAGGAAATGAGTTAATTGGAAATTGTTTGTTGCGTATAAATTCTGTCATGTGAGGATGAGTTTATTATGCAGAGACAAGGCAAGTTACATGATTGTTAAGAGGATTGACAGAAAAAGAAAGGAAACTATAATACAAAATCCAAGAATTTATAGATGAGAAGTGCAATAATCATACTTCGATACCTAACTTAATGAATCCATCTTCAGGCTCTTGTTTAAAAACTGATGGGTTGCATGATAAAATCTGAAGACCAGTCATACCATCACCATCTCTTTGACCAATTAAATGTTCGTACTTCGATGCAATTTGGTAAGCCAAATCTATAGTCCAACGTAAGTAAAACGATTCAGCATCAGAATATCAACTTCATATGTTGAAACAAAATTGACTTGCAGATGGGGGGAAGAAATGAATTTATAATTGACAATGCTTACCAAAATGCAGAGAAAGAATGGCCATGTGAAGGATAGTGGTTTTATCACTTCTCTGTACATAGAATTGCAAACCATATTCATCATATCCAGAGACTCTAGCAGCAAGAAAGTCGAACATATCAGTTTTTCCATACCGGGCCGCACGAAAGAGAGCCGTCTCTCCATTGTGGTTGCGCATGCCTAACAATCCAGGGGCTTTCTTCAGAAGTTTACGTGCAATAGCTACAGTATGGTTGCTTGTGGCAGTCTCATGGAGGATTGTGTTTCCTACACCATTTTGGCGAGTCAACTTGTCGAGATGATGATCAGGCAACTCATCTAGTAATTGTTCTACCAAGGATGCTTCTTTGGCATATGTAGCCATGTGAAGTACTGTATCGTCGGTTACTGTTATTACGTGCAATGCATGATCCTGAAGCTTTAGGCAGAGATCTGCAACGCTCTTCGTGTTTCCTTTCATGAGAGCACAGTACAAGTCTCCGTTTATTTTCTGTTTAGGATCGATTTCAGTAGTACGGGAAGGCATAAAGGGCTGCATGAAGAAGAGAGTGGTTACTTTTTTCCTTGAAACCAAAAAAAATAAAAAACGAAGAAAATTTGCTATTCCAATCCTCAACAACAACCTTCTCCTTTATATCAGAATTCTGCTATCTTGAAGATTACGTAGATATTCCCTATTGGAGTACCTGCAGACGAATGGAGAGCAAAGTATAATATCCTCCCCTTTTCCAAAACTGTATACAGAAGCTATTGATTTCATGACTGCATCTGGATTATCCATCATCTTTACTTGTGGTAGAGTTAGAATCTTGAACTTTTCCTTAATTTATTGGAGAGTTATGATCACTAACTAGCCATATAGTTTTCCACCCATCTTACCTTTTTATTTCTTTAATTCCAAAAAATTAAATAATACTTTGTATTGATCTCTTAAATACACTATTCTTTTCTGGTGAATTCTTGCTAATGAGCTTCTCTTTTGAAGGATATTTTCTTCAACATTAATAGCTGAATTAATCCGTTTTTAGAAGCATATATTATTAATTACTCTGTTTTTTTATAGCTTAGGAACTTGCTTAATTGATCATTATAAAAATAAGTATATAAAGATCAGATTTTGGTCAGATTTTTTTTCTTAGTTCTGTATAAAAAATTGTATTGCATTTGTTAAACCATAAATATTGAAGCTTGAAATCAAGATTCACATTCTTGCTTCTACAATGAACAAGCAAAAAAGAAGAAAGTAAATTATTCGTTGCTTTGCCTTTTCCTTTTGGAATAATCCTAGCTACTTTAAAGAGAAGCATAGAAAATCAATTGTGTTTCACCTTCATGACAAAATATTGTCCTTGAAATCTATTTCCAACTAGCCATGGGGACATCATTTTACTTCTGCTTGGAGTATATAATAGAGTGCAATGGAAGTGATCACCAACCAGCTACTAGGCTGAAGGGTAATTCCCCCGCAGTGAAACATGAGATCAAAAAGCGTTAAAATTTCAGTCAAGGAACTATATACTTGAACACGGCAGATATTTCTAATAAACCAGAATATTATATATTTTTTTTGTTATCTTATCGATGAAGTCTTAGAAAAAACTTCTCTAGCTCGGGTTGTTCTTGAAACATCAGTCTCCTGGGAGGACAGGGGATATTCCGATGATTAATTCAGTAAATGTAAGAGAAGAAACTAATGAACATAAAGAGAAAAATATAATTATATGCATGAAAAATTTGTGTATAATTCTTGAAAACCTAAAAAAAAATACATTAAAAGTACGTGCTGGGGGGTGTTTTGTACAGGGATTGCATGAGTCTTCTTGATTTTTTTTTTTTAATGTTTCTACAAGAGAGAGTAGAGTTTAATTATTTTTGTTATAATCTAATTTTGATCCTTTATATTTTAATTAATTAAAAAAATTCAAAAAAATATATCTTTTCAGTAAATTTAACTAATTTTAATCATGTCATTATTTTTCCTTTTTTTTATTTAATTTTTGTATATTAAAAAAATAATAAAAATACATAACTGAGATTGAAATTGGACCAATAATTGAGTATCATAGCTAAAATTAAGTTTGAGAATTTTTGGGCTATAATTGAGGGCTTAATTGAATAAGAAATTGATAAAAGGGCTTAATTTGATTTAATGTGGCTAAGATTAAATGAAAATGAAATTCAAGGATGAGTTTGAAATGAATTGCCAAATTAGAAGATCAATTATGGGTCTAATCGAAGAATAAAATTGAAATTGAGAGTTAATTTGATTTAAAAATGAAGAATGGAAGAACCAAAACAGAAATGAAAGAGAGGGAGAAATCAGAGGACATATTGTAAATTTGGTCAAGGGTGAAATTGACCTGAATTAGGAAAATCCAAAGGCCACGGACTGAAGTACAAATGACGCTAAAACGCAGGGACAAATAAGAAGTTTAATTTGATTTTAATTAGAAAAACCTAATTATAATTAAGGATGAAAACGACGCTGTTTGACATTAAGTGAAAGTGAAACAATGCGTTTTGATAGAAAGAGGGAAGAACATATGATGAATATTTGAAGGAAACGACGCCGTTTTGTGCTAAATTCTGCAGATATTCAGGGCATTAAAAGACGTTGGAACAACTGACTCTCATGCAACATTAGAGCTTGATCTTGGTCCTAATCGTAGCACAAGAAATCAGGTTTTAATTCTGAGGATCTACTACAGATTTTGAGTCAAACATACCCTCTCAGTCAGCTTTTCATCAAGAACTATAGCCCAGCCTTTCCATTCTTATGCAAGATCCATTTTTCAAAATTTGATTCTCTCTCCATGAATCAAGCAAAGAGGAATCAATGGCCAATACCTAAGATGATTTACTGGGCTATCTTCAAGGATTTGATACTAACAAAGGCAGTGATTTTTTTTCCCCTTTCTTGAAAGGATTAACACCCGCCTATAAAAGGAACACAAAAAAGGAAAAAAAGGAGGATCACCAGAGGGAAAAACAGTGAGGGCAAGAAACCACAGTAGAAAAGTTGATACGGTGGGTGCAACGGGACAGACGACATCTTCATCCCTCTAGTGGCAGATCGTTAATTCTTCTCCCTTTTGGTGTAGATTTTTGGTTCCATAAGACCACCTTGGTCTACAGCAAAACAGGTATGGTCTCTTATGATTATTCAGTTTTCACATGAAGAATATCATTACGTATTTATCATTACGTATTTGTCATTCCATGCCCTCTTCGTGTATAAACATGTACGAGTAGAGCTCAAGACCATATATTTGTGAGATCAAGACTTTATTCTATTTTTGCTTGTGAAGTTTGGATAGAGTTGCAAGTTGTTCACCCTTGAGCATTCATGTTCATTTAGGGAATGGAATCCCAGGAAGTTAATCTTTCATAATCATTAGATAAATGAAAAGAATGTACAGAACTGAGAGCTGTAGTTTTTTCTCTTCTTCCCCTTAATGGCTTGGAAAGTGTTTGTCTTTGCTCCCGCCCTAACCAGAACCTGTGCTCCCTTCCAGTAGGAAGCTTGACGAAGTCTTTCCTTTCTTTAAACTGCCAAGTCCCTCACGCTGATTCGTTTCTTTTTCAATAAATAATCGTGGGCCGTTTTTCTGGACTTCAATGTATGCTGGGCCTAGTTTCAATCTTTAATGTTAATGGGTAATAGGTTTGGGGGCTAAATTCGATAATTTATGCTATTTGGTTTTGGACTGTATTTTAGGTTTGGTTTAAGTGTGTGTGTATATATATAAGTAGGTTTATCAACATTTAAATTAACCTAAAAATTAAAATGCCTGGGTTGAATATTGTTCAGCTGCAACTACTCACCCCTCACGAGACACCATGGATAGCCTTGTTTATTTTTTTAAAAATTTATTTTGATCCTTAAAAATTTATTTTGGACGATTTTATCTTGATTAGAGACCAATTAATTTAGATTTTTTAGAAAATGATGGAATTGAAAGGATAGAAACCAAAATTACATACACACCAAACTTGAGTAGTGTGTTTGAAGTTTTAAGAAAAGATATACTTTGTTTATCTGACTTAAAAATAACATAGATTATATAATTTCAGTGCCTCAATTTTTTTTCAAATTCAATTTTTGGTATAAAATTTATTTTTATTGTTTTCTTAAATCCTTGGTTGAGAGAGGAGAGAGAAAAGTCATTGGATTCTGGTGGTAGAGAAAAAAAAATATCATTAACACAGATTAAGACCACCAAAATGATCGATTTTTTTTAATGCATTTAAATTTTGAAGGGTATTTCTGATTTCATCTATAATTTTTTTAATCTATGTATAGATGAAATTTATTTTTGAAGATAAAAATTTTTATTTTTGAGGTAATATTTCTAATATGTGCAACCTTGCATAGTGTTTTTTTTCTATTTTATTTTATTTAATCAATTTTAATTTATGTCTCTATTTTTATTATTATTTACATAAATAAAAAAAATTATTTTAAGAAATAAATTTAGTAGATACAACTGAGTGAATGTTTAGGCTTGCGAGATTAAATATTTTGATCTATATTTTGTCTCTTAATTTTTTTTATTTTTATTTTTAGTTATTTTTTTTTTCTTCAATTTATTCATACACATAGTCCTTCATAATATTTAATTATATGTATGTATAAAAGTTTTTGATTTTCACTTAATTTTTTATAACTACAAAAATATGTTAAAAAAACGCTTGTATATAAGTTTTTTTATTTTATTTTTAAAATATGACCCCATAACAAATTACACATCAAATATCTAGTTATATATATAAACTTATAGATAAGGATTTTGAACGTGATTTAAAACAATATCTATACCTGAAAATCTATTCATATAAAGACGGTTAGTAGTGAGTATTTATAAGTTTGAGTCAAGTCACTTGCATATGATTTAATTTATTTAGGTGCAATGATGAATTTTTAGTTTTAGCTTTTTAATATTTATTTTTCACATAGCATATAAAGATGATAAAAAAAAACCTCTAAAAAAAATTTAATTCAAAGCTAAAATTTCAACGCTGGAGGTTCAATCTTACAAAGTAAGAGAATATTCGTTTGTTCATGAATTTATTATAATGCTACAACTAACGGTGCTATCCAAATCTCAATCAGAATAGTTAAAAAAATAATTCATCTTGATTCACTTTAAAAGATCTCAACATGGGGTGGTTGAATTATTCAGTGCTAGGTAGGGTGAGCAAAAAAACCGAAAAACCGATTAAACCGAGAAAACCAGAAAAAAAATAACCGAAAAAACCGAATATAAAAAAAAAACCGATCAAACCGATTAGAAAATTTAAAAAACAAGCCGGTTCGGTTCGGTTTTCGGTTTTTAAAAAGCTAAAACTGAATAAACCGAACCGAACCGAACCGAACCGGTTCAAGTAAAAAAATTAATAATACTATAAATACCTACTTTTCAGCTTTCCCCTTCTCCTTTCTAAACCCTAGCCGCCACCCATGTTTCACAATCCTTACCTCTCAACTCAGCCCTCACCCCCATCTTCACTCTTAACTTTTATTGCCCATGTTTTTCAATCTTTATCTCCCAGGCACAACCCCCCTCCCATCTTCATCTCTTATCCCTCAACCTTTCTCCCATCACAGCCCCCATCTTCATCTCTTATCTCTCAACTTTTCTCATAACCCCCCCTCAACATCTTCATCTCTCATCTCTCTCAACCTTTCTTTAAGGCTTTAAGCACTATTTTTTTGTCATTTTCTTTAAGCATAATCGACCAAACTCATGGATTTACAACCAAATAGCAACTCGGGAGCCTCCCTCTCTTCAATCTTTCTCTTAATTTTTGTCTATGTTTATTTTTATTTTTATTTTTGTAGATCTGTTATGTATTCATTTTCTATATTTATTTACAAGAATGTTGATTTGCCATTTATGTTGTGATTACTGTAATGGATGTTGTGATAAATTTTTTTTCATATTTTCGTTTGAATCTTGTTCTTTTTGGCTTCCTAATTCAGAAAACTTGCTTGATATGCTTGGCCAAGATGAAATCGGTTTTTCCGGTTTTTCCTTTCAATTAACCGGACCGAACCAAACCGAAAATGCTCGGTTTGAACCGGTTTCGGTTTTAATTTAAAAATAAATAAATAAATCGGTTTGGTTAGTTTTTTGGGTGAAAACCGGACCGAACCGGAAATGCTCACCCCTAGTGCTAGGTGGTTTTTGCAGATCCCATTCATGGAGTTGATGCTTGAACTATCATTACTTTGTAGTGCTATATATTTGAATAGAACTTTTTAAACAAACCATTCTCTCTTGGAAATGGACTCTTGAAGTTTCAATGAATCGAAGTTCAGGTGTTTAGGGTTCATCATTTTGCAAATTGAACTGACCAAGTTTCAAGCAAAATGTTCTGTCCCTCCTGAATAAGAGAAGAGGGGACCAGTGTCAAGAACTTCTGTGGTTAAATTAAACACCTATGTTACAAAGAATTGCTGGCTTTCTTTGTTACTTATTACACATATCAGAACATTGTATTATTTGTGATAAGGGAGAATCTCATGATTCTCCATAACATACGCTGCTATCCCTTCTGTTAATATAATATTGCTAATATATAGCTGTAGGATAATTACGCAATTTCATTGTATCCCTCATCTTTCCTATTATATTAGCAACGTATAAACTGTCGTTATATTAATATATAATGAATACACGCCTCCTGATTAGGTCAAGGAGACATTCAGCCATTCTATTGTCTTGTAAAACATCTTTATGGTATCAGAGCCTGCTTTACAAATTTCCATGGCCGACATATCTTCTCCTTCATTCCCTGTTCTTCCGCTCAATACAATGGTGCACATGCTCACCATTAAACTGACTTCCTCCAATTACCTGTTGTGGAGAAATCAGTTTGTTCCCCTGTTAACCAGTCAAGAATTGTTTGGATTTTTAGATGGCATAATCATCGCTCCAAGTCTCATGGTTACAGACTCTAATGGAGTCACAAATCCAAATCCTTCTTATAGTTCCTGGTTGCATACAAATCAGATGCTGCTTAGTTTACTTTATTCTTCTCTTACAGAGGAGTCTATGAGTGAGGTGCTAGGACTATAACATTCTTATGAGGCCTGACAAGTTCTTGAAGCCTCATTTTCTAACAGGTCAAAGACTCGAGAATTACAACTCAAGGATGAACTTCAGCTGATGCAACGCGACTCTCGATCCATTGCTGAGTTTTCTCGATTATTTAAAGGTCTTTGTGACCAGCTGGCTGCTATTGGTCGTCCCATTGATGACACATACAAAGTGCACTGGTATCTGCGAGCTTTGGGACCGGACTACAAAATTTTTTCTACCACCATGATGTCACAGCTTCCATTACCATCATTCTCAGATATTGTTCCCAAAGCCTTAAGTCATGAGATATTTGCATGTGCTGTCAATCATGTGCCTTCAAATTCGGTTTATTATGCACATCAGACTTCCAAAATGACAGGAGTCAAGAAATGGAAATCTCGGCCTTCCATGTCTTCTACACCCTCTATCAACATGAAATCATCACCCACCTCCTCTGTTTACTGTCAGTTGTGTGACAAAGAGGGACACCTAGCCAAACGTTGCTGGAGCTTCTTGAAACTCAAGAAGAAGCAATCGGCTCACCTTGCTGAAGCCTTTTCTGCCTGCTCTATTCAAGAACTGAATAACCCCGAGTGGTTCCCCGACTCTGGTGCAACCTCTCATATGACAAATAATCCTGAAAACTTGGATGATCCTGCTACTTACTCTGGTAATGAAAGGGTGATGGTTGATAATGGTCAGTCTCTGCCTATTTCTCACATTGGTTCTGTTTCCACAGTTGTTCCTCACAGTTCCATTCCTTTGTCTAATGTCTTGGTTGTTCCTGGCATTAAGAAGAATCTTATTTCTATCAGTCAGCTTACCAAACAAATTAATTGTCGTGTAATCTTTGATTCTCTTCGTCTTATCATACAGGATCGCATCACAGGAACGGTGCTAGGGGTCTGTCGATGTGAAAATGGTCTCTATGTCCTCCATCAGCATCATCATGCTCTTGTTTCAATTCTTCTTTTCTGCCCATAAACCGCGTGCTTCTGCTCAGTTGTGGCATGCACGCCTTGGCCATCCCAATTATCGTATTATTTCTTCTCTTAACAGATTAGGATCTATTCTTTGTAGTGATAGATCACTGTCAAATAATTCCAACATTTGTGTTGGTTGTCAACTTGGCAAAAGCCACCGTTTACCTTTTTCTTTAAATGATGAACATTGTAGCATGCCATTTGATCGATTACATTGTGATTTATGGGGTCCGTCACCAGTATCTTCTGTTACTGGATACAAATATTATGCTATTTTTATTGATGATTATACTAGATTTAGTTGGATGTTTCCTTTGAAACAAAAATCTGATTTCTTTGATACATTTGTCAATTTACAACGCTATATTGAGACTCAATTCTCCGCCAAAATAAAATCTTTCCAATGTGATGGTGGAACGGAATTTACAAATAATAAGTTTCGCTCCCATTTGCACTCTTGTGGTATTGTTCTTCGTCTAGCATGTCCTTACACTCCCAGTCAAAATGGTGTTGCTGAACGCAAACATCGTCATGTCACAGAAATGGGTCTTACCCTTATGTTCCATGCTCATGTGCCCGTTTCGTTATGGGTCGAAGCCTTTTCTACTACAGTTTTTCTCATCAATCGACTCCCATCACCGTCCCTTGATGGCAAAACTCCTTATGAAATCCTGTTTGGTAAGTCCCCTGATTACTCTATGCTTCGTACTTTTGGGTGTCTTTGCTTCCCTTACTTAAAAGATTACTCACCTCATAAACTGTCTCCAAAATCTGCTCCATGTGTATTTTTAGGTTACAGTACTCTTCATAAAGGCTTTCGTTGTTTAGACCGAAAGTCTCATCGTGTCTATGTTTCCCGACATGTTCAGTTTTATGAACATCAATTTCCTTATAATGATGCCTCCTTTACTACTCTACAGTCCAATACTGACTATACCTATTTTTCAGATTGTGCGGACTGTGTTCCTAGTTCTTCTCATGATAACTCTTGTGACTCTTTATCGTCTTCCTCTGTTTTGAAATCACCATGTCTGCCTTGTAGTGATGTTCTAGGTTCCTTAAGTTCTTCTTCACTGCAGGTTCCTATTGCTGCAGTGTCTCTCCCTGCCCCTACATCTTTGGACTCCACGGTTCCTTCTCCTATGTCTTCACCTTCTCCTGTGCCTGCCAACCGTCATCACATGATTACTAGGGGGAAGGCTGGTATTTTCAAACCACGGTCGCATCATGCCTTGACTGTTTTGTCTTCAAATCAGTTCTTTCAGGCTCTTCTTGTTTTTAAAGAACCCAAGGGGTTTAAGTCTGCTGCAAAGCATCCTAAATGGCTTTCAGCCATGGATGATGAGATTCTTGCTTTAAAGAGAAATGGTACTTGGACTCTTGTTCCCCGGCCTTAATCTCATAATGTCGTTGGTTATCGTTGGATCTTCAAAGTTAAACCTTGTCCAGATGGGTCTACTGAACGCCATAAAGCACGCCTTGTGGCTCAAGGTTTTTCTCAGGTTCCTGGTCTTGACTTTGGCGACACCTTTAGTCCTGTGGTTCGTCCTGTTACAGTCCGACTCATATTATCATTAGCAGTTGCTTCTGGATGGCGTCTACATCAGTTAGATGTCAACAACGCTTTTCTTCATGGTTTTCTCAATGAAGAAGTATACATGGAACAACCACCAGGTTACACTGATCCCATATTCCCTCAGCATGTTTGTCGCTTAAAGCGTGCTCTGTATGGCCTCAAACAAGCTCCCCGCGCTTGGTTTCATCGCTTCGGCTCTTTCTTACATACACTTGGTTTTCACTCTAGTCCAGCTGATTCGTCATTATTTGTTTATCATTCTAAGCTTGGGAGTGTTTACTTACTTTTGTATGTTGATGACATGGTGCTCACGGGCAGTAGTTCTTCGTTGATTCACACCTTCATTACTCGGCTTTCTAAGGAATTTTCCATGAAAGATTTGGGCGATCTTCATTATTTTCTTGGGGTGGAAGTTCAATCTAATGACAAGGGTTTGTTTCTTAGTCAAACAAAGTATGCCCTTGATCTCTTACAAAGAGCTTCGATGATTGATGCCAAACCGATTTCCACACCTTTTGTTGCTGGTCAGCATTTATCAGCTAAAGGACAGCTGTTTTCTGATCCAACTCTGTTCCGCTCTCTCGCCGGTGCACTTCAATACTTAACCATCACCAGGCCCGATTTATCCTTTTCGGTTAATTCTATTTGTCAATATATGCATGCTCCCACAGAAGATCATTTTCGTGCTCTCAAGCGTATTTTACGCTATGTTAAAGGCACCGTTCATCATGGCCTTCAGCTTCATAAAGTTTCCACTCATAATCTTCTTGCCTATTCTGATGCGGACTGGGCTGGGTGTCCTGATACACGTCGCTCTACTACCGGTTATGCAATTTTTCTTGGAGCTAATTTAATCTCTTGGTCCTCTAAGAAACAAAGCACTGTTTCTCGTTCCAGTTCAGAAGCTGAATATTGCTCTTTAGCTGTTGCTACTGCTGATGTCGTATGGCTTATTCAACTACTTCGTGATCTTCGGGTTCCACTTCCAGCTCCACCCCGCATTCTTTGTAATAATCAGAGTGCAATATTTATGGCTGTCAATCCTGTTACACGCCCGCCGTTTGCGGAAGATGTCTGATGTAGAACAAGTAGTAGAAGCATACATGCTCAAGAGGGATCACCTGAAATTCAAAGGCAACAGAATATCGGCAACCGAGCATCGAAGTCGAAATGCCGCGAAACTCACCGAGGCAAAGCGTTTCGCCGTTTGAGGAAGAAGTCTGATGTAGAACAAGTAGCAGAAGCATAAATGCTCAAGAGGGATCACCCGAAATTCAAAGGCAACTGAATTTCGGCAACCGAGCATCAAAGTCGGAATGCCGCGAAACTCACCGAGGCAAATCATTTCGCCGTTTGCGGAAGAAGTCTGATGTAGAACAAGTAGCAGAAGCATACACGGTCAACAGGTATCTCCCGAAATTCAAAGGCAACTGAATTTCGGCAACCTGGGCATCGATGTCGGAATGCGGCGAAACTCACCGAGGCAAAGTGTTTCGCCGTTTCTGAAAGATGTCTGATGTAGAACAAGTAGCACAAGCATACATGCTCAAGAGGGATCACCCGAAATTCAAAGGCAACTGAATTTCGGCAACCGGGGCATCGATGTCGGAATGCCGCGAAACTCACCAAGGCAAATCGTTTCGCCGTTTGCAGAAGAAGTCTGATGTAGAAAAAGTAGCAGAAGCGTACATGCTCCAGAGGGATCACCCGAAATTCAAAGGCAACTGAATTTCGGCAACCTTGGCATCGATGTCGGAATGCCGCGAAACTCACCGAGGCAAAGCGTTTCGCCGTTTCCGGAAGATGTCTGATGTAGAACAAGTAGCAGAAGCATACATGCTCAAGAGGGATCACCCGAAATTCAAAGGCAACTGAATTTCGGCAAGTGGGGCATCGAAGTCGGAATGCCGCGAAACTCGCCGAGGCAAAGCGTTTCGCCGTTTGCTTAAGAAGTCTTATGTAGAACAAGTAGCCGAAGCATACATGCTCAAGAGGGATCACCTGAAATTCAAAGGCAACTGAATTTTCGGCAACCGGGGCATCGAAGTCGGAATGCCGCGAAACTCACCAAGGCAAATCGTTTCGCCGTTTGCGGAAGAAGTCTGATGTAGAAAAAGTAGCAGAAGCATACATGCTCCAGAGGGATCACCAAAAATTCAAAGGCAACTGAATTTCGGCAACCTGGGCATCGAAGACGGAATGCCGCGAAACTCACGGAGGCAAAGTGTTTCGCCGTTTCTGAAAGATGTCTGATGTAGAATATGTAGCAGAAGCATACATGCTCAACAGGGATCACCCGAAATTCAAAGGCAACTGAATTTCGGCAACCGGGGCATCGAAGTCGGAATGTCGCGAAACTCACCGAGGCAAAGCGTTTCGCCATTTGTGGAAGAAGTCTGATGTAGAACAAGTAGCAGAAGCATATAGGTCAAGAGGGATCACTCGAAATTCAAAGGCAACTGAATTTCGGCAACCGGAGCACCGAAGGCGGAATGGCGTGAAAGTCACCGACTCAAAGCGTTTACCCGCTTGTGGAAAAAGTCTGATGTAGAACAAGTAGCAGAAGCATACACTCTCAAGATGGATCCCCCGAAATTCAAAGGCAACTGAATTTCGGCAACCGGAGCACCGAAGGCAGAATGGCGTGAAAGTCACCGACTCAAAGCGTTTACCCGCTTGCGGAAGAAGTCTGATGTAGAACAAGTAGCAGAAGCATACATGCTCAAGAGGGATCACCCGAAATTTAAAGGCAACTGAATTTTGGCAACCGGGGCATCGAAGTCAGAATGCCGAGAAACTCACCAAGGCAAATCATTTCGCCGTTTGCGGAAGAAGTCTGATGTAGAACAAGTAGCAGAAGCATACATGCTCTAGAGGGATCACCCGAAATTCAAAGGCAACTCAATTTCGTCAACCGGGCATCGAAGTCGGAATGCCGCGAAACTCACCAAGGCAAATCGTTTCGCCGTTTGCAGAAGAAGTCTGATGTAGAAAAAGTAGCAGAAGCGTACATGCTCCAGAGGGATCACCCGAAATTCAAAGGCAACTGATTTTCAGCAACCTAGGCATCGATGTCGGAATGCCGCAAAACTCACCGAGGCAAAGCGTTTCGCCGTTTCCGGAAGATGTCTGATGTAGAATAAGTAGCAGAAGCATACATGCTCAAGAGGGATCACCCGAAATTCAAAGGCAACTGAATTTCGGCAACCTGGGTATCGATGTCGGAATGCCCCGAAACTCACCGAGGCAAAGCATTTCGCCGTATGCGGAAGAAGTGTTATTTAGAACAAGTAGCAGAAGCATGCATGCTCAAGAGGGATCAACCGAAATTCAAAGGTAACTGATTTTCGGCAACCGGGGCATCGAAGTCGGAATGCCGCGAAACTCACCAAGGCAAAGCGTTTCGCCGTTTGTGGAAGAAGTCTGATGTAGAACAAGTAGCAGAAGCATACATGCTGAAGAGGGATCACCCGAAATTCAAAGGGAACTGAATTTTGGCAACCGGGGCATCGAAGTCGGAATGCCGCGAAACTCATCGAGGCAAAGCGTTTTGCCGTTTGCGGAAGAAGTGTGAAGTAGAACAAGTAGCAGAAGTATACATGATCAAGTGGGATCACCCGAAATTCAAAGGCAACTGAATTTCGGCAACCGAGCATCGAAGTCGGAATGCCGCGAAACTCACCGAGGCAAAGCGTTTCGCCGTTTGCGGAAGAAGTCTGATGTAGAACAAGTAGCAGAAGCATACATGCTAAAGAGGGATCACCCGAAATTCAAAGGCAACTGAATTCGGCAACGGGGGCATCAAAGTCGGAATGCCGCGAAACTCACCGAGGCAAAGCGTTTCGCCGTTTGCGGAAGAAGTCTGATGTAGAACAAGTAGCAGAAGCATACATGCTCAAGAGGGATCACCCGAAATTCAAAGGCAACAGAATATTCGGCAACCGAGCATCGAAGTCGAAATGCCGCAAAACTCACCGAGGCAAAGCGTTTCGCCGTTTGCAGAAGAAGTCTGATGTAGAACAAGTAGCAGAAGCATACATGCTCAAGAGGGATCACCCGAAATTCAAAGGCAACTGAATTTCGGCAACCGGGGCATCGAAGTCGAAATGCCGCGAAACTCACCGAGGCAAAGCGTTTCGCCGTTTGAGGAAGAAGTCTGATGTAGAACAAGTAGCAGAAGCATACATGCTCAAGAGGGATCACCCGAAATTCAAAAGCAACTGAATTTCGGCAACCGAGCATCGAAGTCGGAAATGCCGCGAAACTCACCGAGGCAAAGCGTTTCGCCGTTTGCGGAAGAAGTCTGATGTAGAACAAGTAGCAGAAGCATACATGCTCAAGAGGGAATCACCCGAAATTCAAAGGCAACTGAATTTCGGCAACGGGGGCATCGAAGTCGGAATGCCGCGAAACTCACCGAGGCAAAGCGTTTCGCCGTTTGCGGAAGAAGTCTGATGTAGAACAAGTAGCAGAAGCATACATGCTCAAGAGGGATCACCCGAAATTCAAAGGCAACTGAATTTCGGCAACCGGGGCATCGAAGTCGAATGCCGCGAAACTCACCGAGGCAAAGCGTTTCGCCGTTTGCGGAAGAAGTCTGATGTAGAACAAGTAGCAGAAGCATACATGCTCAAGAGGGATCACCCGAAATTCAAAGGCAACTGAATTTCGACAACCGGGGCATCGAAGTCGGAATGCCGCGAAAACTCACGAGGCAAAGCGTTTCGCCGTTTGCGGAAGAAGTCTGATGTAGAACAAGTAGCAGAAGCATACATGCTCAAGAGGGATCACCCGAAATTCAAAGGCAACTGAATTTCGGCAACCGGGCATCGAAGTCGGAATGCCGCGAAACTCACCGAGGCAAAGCGTTTCGCCGTTTGCGGAAGAAGTCTGATGTAGAACAAGTAGCAGAAGCATACATGCTCAAGAGGGATCACCCGAAATTCAAAGGCAACTGAATTTCGGCAACGGGGCATCGAAAGTCGGAATGCCGCGAAACTCACCGAGGCAAAGCGTTTCGCCGTTTGCGGAAGAAGTCTGATGTAGAACAAGTAGCAGAAGCATACATGCTCAAGAGGGATCACCCGAAATTCAAAGGCAACAGAATTTCGGCAACCGGGCATCGAAGTCGGAATGCCGCGAAACTCACCGAGGCAAAGCGTTTCGCCGTTTGCGGAAGAAGTCTGATGTAGAACAAGTAGCAGAAGCATACATGCTCAAGAGGGATCACCCGAAATTCAAAGGCAACTGAATTTCGGCAACCGGGGCATCGAAGTCGGAATGCCGCGAAACTCACCGAGGCAAAGCGTTTCGCCGTTTGCGGAAGAAGTCTGATGTAGAACAAGTAGCAGAAGCATACATGCTCAAGAGGGATCACCCGAAATTCAAAGGCAACTGAATTTCGGCAACCGGGGCATCGAAGTCGGAATGCCGCGAAACTCACCGAGGCAAAGCGTTTCGCCGTTTGCGGAAGAAGTCTGATGTAGAACAAGTAGCAGAAGCATACATGCTCAAGAGGGATCACCCGAAATTCAAAGGCAACTGAATTTCGGCAACCGGGGCATCGAAGTCGGAATGCCGCGAAACTCACCGAGGCAAAGCGTTTCGCCGTTTGCGGAAGAAGTCTGATGTAGAACAAGTAGCAGAAGCATACATGCTCAAGAGGGATCACCCGAAATTCAAAGGCAACTGAATTTCGGCAACCGGGGCATCGAAGTCGGAAATGCCGCGAAAACTCACCGAGGCAAAGCGTTTCGCCGTTTGCGGAAGAAGTCTGATGTAGAACAAGTAGCAGAAGCATACATGCTCAAGAGGGATCACCCGAAATTCAAAGGCAACTGAATTTCGGCAACGGGGCATCGAAGTCGGAATGCCGCGAAACTCACCGAGGCAAAGCGTTTCGCCGTTTGCGGAAGAAGTCTGATGTAGAACAAGTAGCAGAAGCATACATGCTCAAGAGGGATCACCCGAAATTCAAAGGCAACTGAATTTCGGCAACCGGGCATCGAAGTCGGAAATGCCGCGAAACTCACCGAGGCAAAGCGTTTCGCCGTTTGCGGAAGAAGTCTGATGTAGAACAAGTAGCAGAAGCATACATGCTCAAGAGGGATCACCCGAAATTCAAAGGCAACTGAATTTCGGCAACCGAGCATCGAAGTCGGAATGCCGCGAAACTCACCGAGGCAAAGCGTTTTCGCCGTTTGCGGAAGAAGTCTGATGTAGAACAAGTAGCAGAAGCATACATGCTCAAGAGGGATCACCCGAAATTCAAAGGCAACTGAATTTCGGCAACCGGGGCATCGAAGTCGGAATGCCGCGAAACTCACCGAGGCAAAGCGTTTCGCCGTTTGCGGAAGAAGTCTGATGTAGAACAAGTAGCAGAAGCATACATGCTCAAGAGGGATCACCCGAAATTCAAAGGCAACTGAATTTCGGCAACCGGGGCATCGAAAGTCGGAATGCCGCGAAACTCACCGAGGCAAAGCGTTTCGCCGTTTGCGGAAGAAGTCTGATGTAGAACAAGTAGCAGAAGCATACATGCTCAAGAGGGATCACCCGAAATTCAAAGGCAACAGAATTTCGGCAACCGGGGCATCGAAGTCGAAATGCCGCGAAACTCACCGAGGCAAAGCGTTTCGCCGTTTGCGGAAGAAGTCTGATGTAGAACAAGTAGCAGAAGCATACATGCTCAAGAGGGATCACCCGAAATTCAAAGGCAACAGAATATCGGCAACCGAGCATCGAAGTCGGAAATGCCGCGAAACTCACCGAGGCAAAGCGTTTCGCCGTTTGCGGAAGAAGTCTGATGTAGAACAAGTAGCAGAAGCATACATGGCTCAAGAGGGATCACCCGAAATTCAAAGGCAACTGAATTTCGGCAACCGGGGCATCGAAGTCGGAATGCCGCGAAACTCACCGAGGCAAAGCGTTTCGCCGTTTGCGGAAGAAGTCTGATGTAGAACAAAGTAGCAGAAGCATACATGCTCAAGAGGGATCACCCGAAATTCAAAGGCAACTGAATTTCGGCAACCGGGGCATCGAAGTCGGAATGCCGCGAAACTCACCGAGGCAAAGCGTTTCGCCGTTTGCGGAAGAAGTCTGATGTAGAACAAGTAGCAGAAGCATACATGCTCAAGAGGGATCACCCGAAATTCAAAGGCAACTGAATTTCGGCAACGGGGCATCGAAGTCGGAAATGCCGCGAAACTCACCGAGGCAAAGCGTTTCGCCGTTTGCGGAAGAAGTCTGATGTAGAACAAGTAGCAGAAGCATACATGCTCAAGAGGGATCACCCGAAATTCAAAGGCAACTGAATTTCGGCAACCGGGGCATCGAAGTCGGAAATGCCGCGAAAACTCACCGAGGCAAAGCGTTTCGCCGTTTGCGGAAGAAGTCTGATGTAGAACAAGTAGCAGAAGCATACATGCTCAAGAGGGATCACCCGAAATTCAAAGGCAACTGAATATCGGCAACCGGGCATCGAAGTCGAAATGCCGCGAAACTCACCGAGGCAAAGCGTTTCGCCGTTTGCGGAAGAAGTCTGATGTAGAACAAGTAGCAGAAGCATACATGCTCAAGAGGGATCACCCGAAATTCAAAGGCAACTGAATTTCGGCAACCGGGGCATCGAAGTCGGAATGCCGCGAAACTCACCGAGGCAAAGCGTTTCGCCGTTTGCGGAAGAAGTCTGATGTAGAACAAGTAGCAGAAGCATACATGCTCAAGAGGGATCACCCGAAATTCAAAAGGCAACTGAATTTCGGCAACGGGGCATCGAAGTCGGAATGCCGCGAAACTCACCGAGTCAAAGCGTTTCGCCGTTTGCGGAAGAAGTCTGATGTAGAACAAAGTAGCAGAAGCATACATGCTCAAGAGGGATCACCCGAAATTCAAAGGCAACTGAATTTCGGCAACCGGGGCATCGAAGTCGGAATGCCGCGAAACTCACCGAGGCAAAGCGTTTCGCCGTTTGCGGAAGAAGTCTGATGTAGAACAAGTAGCAGAAGCATACATGCTCAAGAGGGATCACCCGAAATTCAAAGGCAACTGAATTTCGGCAACGGGGCATCGAAGTCGGAATGCCGCGAAACTCACCGAGGCAAAGCGTTTTGCCGTTTGCGGAAGAAGTCTGATGTAGAACAAGTAGCAGAAGCATACATGCTCAAGAGGGATCACCCGAAATTCAAAGGCAACTGAATTTCGGCAACCGGGGCATCGAAGTCGGAATGCCGCGAAACTCACCGAGGCAAAGCGTTTCGCCGTTTGCGGAAGAAGTCTGATGTAGAAAAGTAGCAGAAGCATACATGCTCAAGAGGGATCACCCGAAATTCAAAGGCAACTGAATTTCGGCAACCGGGGCATCGAAGTCGGAATGCCGCGAAACTCACCGAGGCAAAGCGTTTCGCCGTTTGCGGAAGAAGTCTGATGTAGAACAAGTAGCAGAAGCATACATGCTCAAGAGGGATCACCCGAAATTCAAAGGCAACTGAATTTCGGCAACCGGGGCATCGAAGTCGGAAATGCCGCGAAACTCACCGAGGCAAAGCGTTTCGCCGTTTGCGGAAGAAGTCTGATGTAGAACAAGTAGCAGAAGCATACATGCTCAAGAGGGATCACCCGAAATTCAAAGGCAACTGAATTTCGGCAACCGGGGCATCGAAGTCGGAAATGCCGCGAAACTCACCGAGGCAAAGCGTTTCGCCGTTTGCGGAAGAAGTCTGATGTAGAACAAGTAGCAGAAGCATACATGCTCAAGAGGGATCACCCGAAATTCAAAGGCAACTGAATTTCGGCAACCGGGGCATCGAAGTCGGAATGCCGCGAAACTCACCGAGGCAAAGCGTTTCGCCGTTTGCGGAAGAAGTCTGATGTAGAACAAGTAGCAGAAGCATACATGCTCAAGAGGGATCACCCGAAATTCAAAGGCAACTGAATTTCGGCAACCGGGGCATCGAAGTCGGAATGCCGCGAAACTCACCGAGGCAAAGCGTTTTCGCCGTTTGCGGAAGAAGTCTGATGTAGAACAAGTAGCAGAAGCATACATGCTCAAGAGGGATCACCCGAAATTCAAAGGCAACTGAATTTCGGCAACCGGGGCATCGAAGTCGGAATGCCGCAAAACTCACCGAGGCAAAGCGTTTCGCCGTTTGCGGAAGAAGTCTGATGTAGAACAAGTAGCAGAAGCATACATGCTCAAGAGGGATCACCCGAAATTCAAAGGCAACTGAATTTCGGCAACCGGGGCATCGAAGTCGGAATGCCGCGAAACTCACCGAGGCAAAGCGTTTCGCCGTTTGCGGAAGAAGTCTGATGTAGAACAAGTAGCAGAAGCATACATGCTCAAGAGGGATCACCCGAAATTCAAAGGCAACTGAATTTCGGCAACCGGGGCATCGAAGTCGGAATGCCGCGAAACTCACCGAGGCAAAGCGTTTCGCCGTTTGCGGAAGAAGTCTGATGTAGAACAAGTAGCAGAAGCATACATGCTCAAGAGGGATCACCCGAAATTCAAAGGCAACTGAATTTCGGCAACCGGGCATCGAAGTCGGAATGCCGCGAAACTCACCGAGGCAAAGCGTTTCGCCGTTTGCGGAAGAAGTCTGATGTAGAACAAGTAGCAGAAGCATACATGCTCAAGAGGGATCACCCGAAATTCAAAGGCAACTGAATTTCGGCAACCGGGGCATCGAAGTCGGAATGCCGCGAAACTCACCGAGGCAAAGCGTTTCGCCGTTTGCGGAAGAAGTCTGATGTAGAACAAGTAGCAGAAGCATACATGCTCAAGAGGGATCACCCGAAATTCAAAGGCAACTGAATTTCGCAACCGGGGCATCGAAGTCGAATGCCGCGAAACTCACCGAGGCAAAGCGTTTCGCCGTTTGCGGAAGAAGTCTGATGTAGAACAAGTAGCAGAAGCATACATGCTCAAGAGGGATCACCCGAAATTCAAAGGCAACTGAATTTCGGCAACCGGGGCATCGAAGTCGGAATGCCGCGAAACTCACCGAGGCAAAGCGTTTCGCCGTTTGCGGAAGAAGTCTGATGTAGAACAAGTAGCAGAAGCATACATGCTCAAGAGGGATCACCCGAAATTCAAAGGCAACTGAATTTCGGCAACCGGGGCATCGAAGTCGGAATGCCGCGAAACTCACCGAGGCAAAGCGTTTCGCCGTTTGCGGAAGAAGTCTGATGTAGAACAAGTAGCAGAAGCATACATGCTCAAGAGGGATCACCCGAAATTCAAAGGCAACTGAATTTCGGCAACCGGGGCATCGAAGTCGGAATGCCGCGAAACTCACCGAGGCAAAGCGTTTCGCCGTTTGCGGAAGAAGTCTGATGTAGAAACAAGTAGCAGAAGCATACATGCTCAAGAGGGATCACCCGAAATTCAAAGGCAACTGAATTTCGGCAACGGGGGCATCGAAAGTCGGAATGCCGCGAAACTCACCGAGGCAAAGCGTTTCGCCGTTTGCGGAAGAAGTCTGATGTAGAACAAGTAGCAGAAGCATACATGCTCAAGAGGGATCACCGAAATTCAAAGGCAACTGAATTTCGGCAACCGGGGCATCGAAGTCGGAATGCCGCGAAACTCACCGAGGCAAAGCGTTTCGCCGTTTGCGGAAGAAGTGATGTAGAACAAGTAGCAGAAGCATACATGCTCAAGAGGGATCACCCGAAATTCAAAGGCAACTGAATTTCGGCAACCGGGGCATCGAAGTCGGAATGCCGCGAAACTCACCGAGGCAAATCGTTTCGCCGTTTGCGGAAGAAGTCTGATGTAGAACAAGTAGCAGAAGCATACATGCTCAAGAGGGATCACCCGAAATTCAAAGGCAACTGAATTTCGGCAACCGGGGCATCGAAGTCGGAATGCCGCGAAACTCACCGAGGCAAAGCGTTTCGCCGTTTGCGGAAGAAGTCTGGTGTAGAACAAGTAGCAGAAGCATACATGCTCAAGAGGGATCACCCGAAATTCAAAGGCAACTGAATTTCGGCAACCGGGGCATCGAAGTCGGAATGCCGCGAAACTCACCGAGGCAAAGCGTTTCGCCGTTTGCGGAAGAAGTCTGATGTAGAACAAGTAGCAGAAGCATACATGCTCAAGAGGGATCACCCGAAATTCAAAGGCAACTGAATTTCGGCAACCGGGGCATCGAAGTCGGAATGCCGCGAAACTCACCGAGGCAAAGCGTTTCGCCGTTTGCGGAAGAAAGTCTGATGTAGAACAAGTAGCAGAAGCATACATGCTCAAGAGGGATCACCCGAAATTCAAAGGCAACTGAATTTCGGCAACCGGGGCATCGAAGTCGGAATGCCGCGAAACTCACCGAGGCAAAGCGTTTCGCCGTTTGCGGAAGAAGTCTGATGTAGAACAAGTAGCAGAAGCATACATGCTCAAGAGGGATCACCCGAAATTCAAAGGCAACTGAATTTCGGCAACCGGGGCATCGAAGTCGGAATGCCGCGAAACTCACCGAGGCAAAGCGTTTCGCCGTTTGCGGAAGAAGTCTGATGTAGAACAAAGTAGCAGAAGCATACATGCTCAAGAGGGATCACCCGAAATTCAAAGGCAACTGAATTTCGGCAACCGGGGCATCGAAGTCGGAATGCCGCGAAACTCACCGAGGCAAAGCGTTTCGCCGTTTGCGGAAGAAGTCTGATGTAGAACAAGTAGCAGAAGCATACATGCTCAAGAGGGATCACCCGAAATTCAAAGGCAACTGAATTTCGGCAACCGGGGCATCGAAGTCGGAATGCCGCGAAACTCACCGAGGCAAAGCGTTTCGCCGTTTGCGGAAGAAAGTCTGATGTAGAACAAGTAGCAGAAGCATACATGCTCAAGAGGGATCACCCGAAATTCAAAGGCAACTGAATTTCGGCAACCGGGGCATCGAAGTCGGAATGCCGCGAAACTCACCGAGGCAAAGCGTTTCGCCGTTTGCGGAAGAAGTCTGATGTAGAACAAGTAGCAGAAGCATACATGCTCAAGAGGGATCACCCGAAATTCAAAGGCAACTGAATTTCGGCAACCGGGGCATCGAAGTCGAATGCCGCGAAACTCACCGAGGCAAAGCGTTTCGCCGTTTGCGGAAGAAGTCTGATGTAGAACAAGTAGCAGAAGCATACATGCTCAAGAGGGATCACCCGAAATTCAAAGGCAACTGAATTTCGGCAACCGGGGCATCGAAGTCGGAATGCCGCGAAACTCACCGAGGCAAAGCGTTTCGCCGTTTGCGGAAGAAGTCTGATGTAGAAAAAGTAGCAGAAGCATACATGCTCAAGAGGGATCACCCGAAATTCAAAGGCAACTGAATTTCGGCAACCGGGGCATCGAAGTCGGAATGCCGCGAAACTCACCGAGGCAAAGCGTTTCGCCGTTTGCGGAAGAAGTCTGATGTAGAACAAGTAGCAGAAGCATACATGCTCAAGAGGGATCACCCGAAATTCAAAGGCAACTGAATTTCGGCAACCGGGGCATCGAAGTCGGAATGCCGCGAAACTCACCGAGGCAAAGCGTTTCGCCGTTTGCGGAAGAAGTCTGATGTAGAACAAGTAGCAGAAGCATACATGCTCAAGAGGGATCACCCGAAATTCAAAGGCAACTGAATTTCGGCAACCGGGGCATCGAAGTTGGAATGCCGCGAAACTCACCGAGGCAAAGCGTTTCGCCGTTTGCGGAAGAAGTCTGATGTAGAACAAGTAGCAGAAGCATACATGCTCAAGAGGGATCACCCGAAATTCAAAGGCAACTGAATTTCGGCAACCGGGGCATCGAAGTCGGAATGCCGCGAAAACTCACCGAGGCAAAGCGTTTCGCCGTTTGCGGAAGAAGTCTGATGTAGAACAAGTAGCAGAAGCATACATGCTCAAGAGGGATCACCCGAAATTCAAAGGCAACTGAATTTCGGCAACCGGGGCATCGAAGTCGGAATGCCGCGAAACTCACCGAGGCAAAGCGTTTCGCCGTTTTGCGGAAGAAGTCTGATGTAGAACAAGTAGCAGAAGCATACATGCTCAAGAGGGATCACCCGAAATTCAAAGGCAACTGAATTTCGGCAACCGGGGCATCGAAGTCGGAATGCCGCGAAACTCACCGAGGCAAAGCGTTTCGCCGTTTGCGGAAGAAGTCTGATGTAGAACAAGTAGCAGAAGCATTACATGCTCAAGAGGGATCACCCGAAATTCAAAGGCAACTGAATTTCGGCAACCGGGGCATCGAAGTCGGAATGCCGCGAAACTCACCGAGGCAAAGCGTTTCGCCGTTTGCGGAAGAAGTCTGATGTAGAACAAGTAGCAGAAGCATACATGCTCAAGAGGGATCACCCGAAATTCAAAGGCAACTGAATTTCGGCAACCGGGGCATCGAAGTCGGAATGCCGCGAAACTCACCGAGGCAAAGCGTTTCGCCGTTTGCGGAAGAAGTCTGATGTAGAACAAGTAGCAGAAGCATACATGCTCAAGAGGGATCACCCGAAATTCAAAGGCAACTGAATTTCGGCAACCGGGGCATCGAAGTCGGAATGCCGCGAAACTCACCGAGGCAAAGCGTTTCGCCGTTTGCGGAAGAAGTCTGATGTAGAACAAGTAGCAGAAGCATACATGCTCAAGAGGGATCACCCGAAATTCAAAGGCAACTGAATTTCGGCAACCGGGGCATCGAAGTCGGAATGCCGCGAAACTCACCGAGGCAAAGCGTTTCGCCGTTTGCGGAAGAAGTCTGATGTAGAACAAGTAGCAGAAGCATACATGCTCAAGAGGGATCACCCGAAATTCAAAGGCAACTGAATTTCGGCAACCGGGGCATCGAAGTCGGAATGCCGCGAAACTCACCGAGGCAAAGCGTTTCGCCGTTTGCGGAAGAAAGTCTGATGTAGAACAAGTAGCAGAAGCATACATGCTCAAGAGGGATCACCCGAAATTCAAAGGCAACTGAATTTCGGCAACCGGGGCATCGAAGTCGGAAATGCCGCGAAACTCACCGAGGCAAAGCGTTTCGCCGTTTGCGGAAGAAAGTCTGATGTAGAACAAGTAGCAGAAGCATACATGCTCAAGAGGGATCACCCGAAATTCAAAGGCAACTGAATTTCGGCAACCGGGGCATCGAAGTCGGAATGCCGCGAAACTCACCGAGGCAAAGCGTTTCGCCGTTTGCGGAAGAAGTCTGATGTAGAACAAGTAGCAGAAGCATACATGCTCAAGAGGGATCACCCGAAATTCAAAGGCAACTGAATTTCGGCAACCGGGGCATCGAAGTCGGAATGCCGCGAAACTCACCGAGGCAAAGCGTTTCGCCGTTTGCGGAAGAAGTCTGATGTAGAACAAGTAGCAGAAGCATACATGCTCAAGAGGGATCACCCGAAATTCAAAGGCAACTGAATTTCGGCAACCGGGGCATCGAAGTCGGAATGCCGCGAAACTCACCGAGTCAAAGCGTTTCGCCGTTTGCGGAAGAAGTCTGATGTAGAACAAGTAGCAGAAGCATACATGCTCAAGAGGGATCACCCGAAATTCAAAGGCAACTGAATTTCGGCAACCGGGGCATCGAAGTCGGAATGCCGCGAAACTCACCGAGGCAAAGCGTTTCGCCGTTTGCGGAAGAAGTCTGATGTAGAACAAGTAGCAGAAGCATACATGCTCAAGAGGGATCACCCGAAATTCAAAGGCAACTGAATTTCGGCAACCGGGGCATCGAAGTCGGAATGCCGCGAAACTCACCGAGGCAAAGCGTTTCGCCGTTTGCGGAAGAAGTCTGATGTAGAACAAGTAGCAGAAGCATACATGCTCAAGAGGGATCACCCGAAATTCAAAGGCAACTGAATTTCGGCAACCGGGGCATCGAAGTCGGAATGCCGCGAAACTCACCGAGGCAAAGCGTTTCGCCGTTTGCGGAAGAAGTCTGATGTAGAACAAGTAGCAGAAGCATACATGCTCAAGAGGGATCACCCGAAATTCAAAGGCAACTGAATTTCGGCAACCGGGGCATCGAAGTCGGAATGCCGCGAAACTCACCGAGGCATGTTTTTTCGGAAGAATTCTGATGTAGAACAAGTAGCAGAAGCATACATGCTCAAGAGGGATCACACGAAATTCAAAGGCAACTGAATTTCGGCAACCGGGGCATCGAAGTCGGAATGCCGCGAAACCCACTATGTCAAAGCGTTTCGATGTTTGCGGAAGAAGTCTGATGTAGAACAAGTAGCAGAAGCATACATGCTCAAAAGGGATCACCCGAAATTAAAAGGCAACTGAATTTCGGCAACCGGGGCATCGAAGTCGGAAATGCCGCGAAACTCACCGAGTCAAAGCGTTTCGCCGTTTGCGGAAGAAGTCTGATGTAGAACAAGTAGTAGAAGCATACATGCTCAAGAGGGATCACCCGAAATTCAAAGGCAACTGAATATCGGCAACCGGGGAATCGAAGTCGGAATGCCGTGAAATTCACTATGTCAAAGCGTTTCGATGTTTGCGGAAGAAGTCTGATGTAGAACAAGTAGCAGAAGCATACATGCTCAAGAGGGATCACCCGAAATTCATAGGCAACTGAATTTCGGCAACCGGGGCATCGAAATCGGAATGCCACGATACTCACCGAGTCTAAGCGTTTCACCGTTTGCGGAAGAAAGTCTGATGTAGAACAAGTAGCAGAAGCATACATGCTCAAGAGGGATCACCCGAAATTCAAAGGCAACAGAATTTCGGCAACCGGGGCATCGAAGTCGGAATGCCGCGAAACTCACCGAGTCAAAGCGTTTCCCTGTTTACAGAAGAAGTCTGATGTAGAACAAGTAGCAGAAGCATAGATGCTCAAGAGGGATCACCCGAAATTCAAAGGCAGCTGAATTTCGGCAACCGGGCATCGAAGCCGGAATGCCACGAAACTCACCGAGTCAAAGCGTTTCGCCGTATGCCGAAGAAGTCTGATGTAGAACAAGTAGCAGAAGCATACATGCTCAAGAGGGATCACCTGAAATTCAAAGGTAGCTGAATTTCGGCAACCGGGGTATCAAAGCCGGAATGCCGCGAAATTCACCGAGTCAAAGCGTGTCGTCGTTTGCGGAGAATTCTGATGTAGAACAAGTAGTAGACGCATACATGCTCAAGAGGTATCACCCAAAATTCAAAGGCAACACAATTTTAGCAACCGGGGCATCGAAATCGGAATGCCGCGAAATTCACCGAGTCAAAGCATTTCACCTTTGCGGAAGAAAGTCTGATGTAGAACAAGTAGCAGAAGCATACATGCTCAAGAGGGATCACCCGAATTTCAAAGGCACCAGAATTTCAGCAACCGGGCATCAAAGTCGGAATGCCGCGAAACTCACCGAGTCAAAGCGTTTCGCCGTTTGCGGAAGAATTCTAATGTAGAAAAAGTAGCAGAAGCATACATGCTCAAGAGGGATCACCCGAAATTCATAGGCACCTGAATTTCGGCAACCGGGGCATCGAAGGCGGAATGCCGCGAAATTCACCGAGTCAAAGCATTTCGCCCCTTTGCGGAAGAAATTCTGATGTAGAACAAGTAGCAGAAGCATACATGCTCAAGAGGGATCACCCGAATTTCAAAGGCACCAGAATTTCAGCAACCGGGGCATCAAAGTCGGAATGCCGCGAAACTCACCGAGTCAAAGCGTTTCGCCGTTTGCGGAAGAATTCTGATGTAGAACAAGTAGCAGAAGCATACATGCTCAAGAGGGATCACCCGAAATTCAAAGGCAACAGAATTTCGGCAACCGGGCATCGAAGCCGGAATGCCACGAAACTCACCGAATCAAAGCGTTTCGCCGTTTGCCGAAGAAGTCTGATGTAGAACAAATAACAAAAGCATTCATGCTCAAGAGGGATCACCCGAAATTCAAAGGCAGCTGAATTTCGGCAACAGGGGCATCAAAGCCGGAATGCCGCGAAACTCACCGAGTCAAAGCGTGTCGTCGTTTGCGGAGAATTCTGATGTAGAACAAGTAGCAGAAGCATACATGCTCAAGAGGGATCACCCAAAATTCAAAGGCAACAGAATTTCAGCAACCGGGCATCGAAGGCGGAATGCCGCGAAATTCACCGAGTCAAAGCATTTCACCCTTTGCGGAAGAAAGTCTGATGTAGAACAAGTAGCAGAAGCATACATGCTCAAGAGGGATCACCCGAATTTCAAAGGCACCAGAATTTCAGCAACCGGGGCATCAAAGTCGGAATGCCGCAAAACTCACCGAGTCAAAGCGTTTCGCCCTTTGCGGAAGAATTCTAATGTAGAAAAAGTAGCAGAAGCATTGATTAGTACTTAAAAGTGCATGTTTATCAATGTTTTATATCATCATTTTGCACTTGAAGTATCAATAACTCCTTAACTAAAGCATGTTTTATAATAACAAGTTTGATATTATAAGATACCTTAATTTATGGTAAATGCTCATTTTAAATGCAGGACTATCACATAAATAAGAGGATTGATTGATGAGTTTAAGCATTGAAAGTTAAAGGACAAAGAGATGGCCAAACTTAGAAAAGAGATGTCGGTGCAGTCCAAACCGGAACAGTGCTCGGTAATTGGATCATATCTGGAGCTCTAGATCTCGGATTTAGGTCCATTTTATATGGATGGAAAGGTAAAACATAGGCCTACAACTTTCATTTGGACACCAAGATCTAAGAAGGCCGTTTTCAAGTCCAAAATATAGGAACAACGAAGAAGTCCGAAGCTGTCCTGCAGCCCAGACACTATTTAGTGTTCAGCCCATATCTTGAGTTCTAGAAGTCCAAATGACCTCATCTTTTTTTTGTTGGAAAGCTGAGACAATTTCCTAGAACATTCCTGAGGATTCTGAGCAAATTATGATGTTAGCAATGACGTCTTGTTCAGACAAGAAGATAAGGATTGTTATCAAGTCAAGATATGGCCACCCACTCATCAATTAGTCAACAAATCAATAGTTCCAAATTTTGGCCTATAAAAGGAGGCACTTACCATGTATTGAGGCATCTTGGTTTCCAGATCAAGATCATGCTCTTGCTTTCTCTCTTTGTATTGCTTATGTCTTGCTTTCATTAATATCAAGTTTATGCACTTCATTTCCTTTCTTTTACTTAGTTAACTTCTTTTCTCATTTATGTTCTTATCTTGTTTATTTATGTTTCTTTCTTTCATTATGTTTAGCTAAGTTAATTATGTCAAGGTGAAAAGGGCACACTAATGGTGTAAGAATAAGTATAATATAAACTTAACATGGACCTTAACGATGGATACTAACATGTTTTATATTTGTTATCTTGTTACTTTTAATACTTTGCTTGTTAAATGGTTAATCTAGATTTATGTTGTATAACACTTGGTACAACAAATACTTGGTACTTTCATAGCCCATACTGTATGGTATAACCGACACCTGAGCTATGAAAGGGACTTGATTTGTTGTTAACATAAGTTATAATCATGAACGCCTGCCAACATTTACAAGTATTAGCTTTATTCGAATAAGATAACTAATGTAATCATGTTAACAATTTATAATCTGATTGGAACCTCCTTTATGTGTGGTTTCCAATTGAGTAATAAGAGTTTATATATACTTGTTTGAAGTACCATTAGTGGATCCTCTAACCTTGACATTCGTTTTTATCATTGTTTAATCCTTACATTAATCTTTCCAACTCAAAGTTCTCATTAATTTCTTCATCTTCTTCTATTGCTACTACTACTACTATTATTATTTTTATTATTGTTGTTGTTGTTATTTACATTATGTAATATATCCCTTTGATCTTTTCATAAACTCAGTATATAGGCTGGAAACCTGTGACCCGATCTTTGGATCATTCTCAGGTGTAACAACGCCACGTACTGAGTATTATAATAATAATTATTGTTATTGTTGTTGTTGTATTGTTATTTATAATTTATACAATTAACCTCTCTGTGGTTCGACCCCGATCTTACCGGGTTATTTATTACTTCGACACTCCTGCACTTGGGAAAAGACATCAAGCTTTTGGTCGTGTCAAGTTTTTGGCGCCGTTGCCGGGGAGGTAAATTCTTGTATAAATTATAATATTTAATTTATTTTCTCTTTTCACTTTTCATTTTATCTATTTTTGTTTCCTTTGTTTTGTTTTGTTTCTTTTTCTTCTATTTTCTTTTCTTGCTTTTATTCTCTTCTTACACGTGCATGAGAGTTTGGTCACGTACATTAAGTGGTAGACTTTGTAGGGTATCCTCATCATTTTCAGAAAATATGGCCGAAGAAGATAATCAATCACTTCATAATGAGAATAATGAGAATAACCGTATGAGAACACTTAGAGACCACATGAATCCCACAAGAACAAGTGCACCCTCATGCATAGTTTTCCCTCCTGATGCATCTCATTTTAATTTTAAGCCAGGCATTATTTCAACTTTTACCATCTTTTCATGGCTTAGACTTAGAAAATCCATACTTGCATTTAAGGGAATTTGAGGAGGTCTGTAATACCTATAATGACTCAAATTGTAGCATGAACACCATTCGATTAAAGCTTTTTCCTTTTTCATTAAAAGATAAAGCTAAAACATGGCTACAAAATTTGAGACCAGGATCCATTCGTGCTTGGGATGATATGCAACAACAATTTTTAAAGAAGTTTTTTCCATCTCACAGAACAAACTCTTTCAAAAGACAAATCATCACTTTCACTCAAAAACCAGGAGAAACATTTTACCAATGTTGGGATAGGTATCGAGATTTGCTTAATACTTGCCCTCATCATGGTTTTGAAACATGGAGATTGGTTTCACATTTTTATGAAGGTTTAACACCTAGAGATAGGCAAATGGTTGAATTGATGTGCAATGGAACCTTTGAAGATAAAGACCCTAATGAAGCAATGGAGTACCTAGACTTGCTAGCCGAAAATGCTCAAAATTGGGATACCACAGGTACTTATGAGGCACCAAGTAAAACTCAACCTCATACATCTAGTGGAGGTATGCACAACCTTAGGGAAGATCATGACCTTCAAGCCAAGTTTGCATCTTTAGCTAGAAAAGTCGAGGCACTAGAATTGAAAAAGAGTGGTCAATTAAAATCTGTTCAAGACATTGTATGTCAAATCTGTGAAACAAAGGAGCACTCAACAAATGATTGTCCAACTTTGCCTTCTTTCAAGGAATGCCTCCATGAACAAGCCCATGCTTTAAACAGTTTCCAAAGGCCCAACCATAACCCATACTCGCAAACATATAACCCTGGTTGGAGAAATCACCCAAATTTTAGTTGGAAGAGTGATAGCAACAATGCACAAACTTCACATCCACCGTTTCAAGCACACCATAATTTCCAAAATTCTCATGGATATGCACCTCCTTATGCTCCACCTCCTAGAAGAAATCTTGAGGACACATTGCATGCATTCATTGAAAAGCAGGAGACAATCAACACTCAACTTGCTCAAAGCATGACAGATTTTAAAGATGCTCTTGCAAAATTAACATCTGCTCTCAGTTTCCAAGAGAAAGGTAAGTTTCCTTCTCAACCACAGCAAAATCCAAAGGGGCAATACAATGCAAATGCAAGTGGTTCTGGAAGCCAACACATGGATCAAGTCAAATCAGTCATCACTCTTCGTAGTGGTAAGGTTATTGAAAAACCCATTCTTGAACCTTGTGAGAAAGATGACGAGTCTATCTCTGAGGGTAAGGAAGGGGTTGAACCTGAACATTACAAAGAGAAGGCTGATTCCTCGCCAGCACTTCCATTTCCTCATGCCATGACCAAACAAAGGAAAGTCAATCACAACTCTGAAATCTTTGAAATTTTCAAACAGGTAAGGATCAATATACCTTTGTTGGATGCTATTAAACAGGTTCCTTCCTATGCTAAATTTTTGAAAGATTTGTGCACTGTGAAGAGAAAACTGAATGTGAAAAAGAAAGCCTTTTTAGCCGAACAAGCAAGTGCCATTCTTCAAAACAATAATGCTTTGAAATATAAAGACCCTGGTTGTCCTACAATTTCTTGCTTTATTGGAGAACATAAAATTGAAAGAGCCTTACTTGATCTTGGAGCTAGTGTGAATTTACTTCCATATTCAGTTTTTCAAAGTCTCAATCTAGGTGAGTTAAAACCAACTTCTGTAACTCTTTTACTCGCCGATAGATCTGTAAAAGTGCCTAGAGGAATAATTGAAGATGTGTTAGTACAAGTCGATAAATTCATTTATCCTGTGGATTTTATTGTCTTGGACACGCAACCTGTTGAAGCATGTAATTCATTTCCTATTATTTTAGGACGTCCGTTTCTTGCAACTTCTAATGCATTGATTAATTGTAGGAATGGACTCATGAAGTTATCTTTTGGAAACATGACATTAGAGATGAATATTTTCAACGTTTGCAAGCAGCCTGGAGATGATAATGATTTACAAGAAGTAGATCATATTGAAGAATTAGTTCATGATCAACTTGAATCTACTTTGAGTAAAAATGAGTTGGATGAATATGAAGATTTGCAAATGATTTATTCTCAGGAAGAAATCACGGATGAAAAAGGCATCGAAAATATTGATGCCGATCTTTTGTCAAGAGTGACAACAGATTTGATATCTGACATCACACCAATCGATGATTACTTTCCTGAAGAATCCTTACTTTCTCTCAGTTCAATGCCTTGGTTTGCTAAAAATATCAATTTTCTTGCAACAGGAGATTTGCCAGCTCACTGGAGTACCGAAGACAAAGGAAAGTTTTTGAACGAAGTGAAGAACTTTTACTTAGATGACCCTTACTTATTCAAAAATTGTCCTGATCAAATATTTCAAAAATGCATTCCCGACAATGAGGTAAGTAATGTCATTAAACTTTGTCATTCTGAAGCATGTGGGAGTCAATTCTCATCAAGAGAGACGACTGTAAAAATCTTACAAAATGGATTTTATTGGCCCACCATGTTCAAGGACACACATGCATTCTGCAAAACTTGTGAAAATTGTCAAAAAGTTGATACTGGTCAAAAAGTTTTGCTTTATAATTCTCAACTCCATTTATTTCCTGAAAAACTAAGATCAAGATGGAGCGGTCCATTTATTTTGAAACATGTGTATCCTTATGGGGCCCTTGATATTGAGAATCCAAAGAATGACAATGTTTTGAAGGTAAATGAACATCGTTTAAAAGCTTACTTTGATGAGTTTCCTAGTGAAAATGAATCCATTGGTTTGAATAATCTTATTGATAAAGGTTGATTATTTTGTTTTTCTCACTTTTTTTTTGTTGCTTTTTAGTGTGACTTTTGTTTGCTAGTCTCTCACCCCGGTCAAATGGCGGATAACGGTACTCCGTGACTCTTAAGTCGGTTCTTTTAGTTTCCCAAATAACTGATATTTGTATATATTTTTACAATTCTCTGCTCTTTCTCCCTTCTTTGAATATTTTCCCCAATTCTAATTTTAAAATGGACACCACTCTTGAAAAGTTGAAAAGGTATTTTCCCGCTCTGCCTCAGAATGCGATTACAAAAATTTACCGTGCTAGGTGTGCAAGATTGAGGTTGTTAATGAATCATGGAATTCCTGAAGATATCCGTTGGTTAATTGAAGCAAAGGTTCGATTATCAGGTGAGTCATCCAATTCTTTCATTTCACACATGCCTGGAACAGGTAAAAGCACTTTTGCAAAGAAACGTCGTGCAAAACGACTGAAAGTCTGTCACAGATGTGCCAGATGGACTTGTAATGCAACATGTCGTTCTTTAGGAATGGTATCTGTAAACCGTGAAGATAAGATACAATTCATTAAGGATGGCCTGAGTAAGGGGTCTTTAGATAATCTTTTGTTGACCCTTGAGACGCATCCTAGTGGAGATGTGCATCGTGTAATTCATGATTTATGGCCACAATTCCATAAAGAACATGATCGACTTAGTCTTGGGAATCTGACTAAAAAAGACCCTGTTTGCCAGTTTTTAAGAAAACTGGATGGGAAGCCTATCCCCGACCCATAGAGGGCGTTTAAGCCGTTCTTGGACGTAAAACCAAGGGAAGATGTGAGCCACAATCACAACTACCTGTACATACATGCTTTTTCAAAATAAATAATTAATAAAGAGAGAGAGAGAGAGAGAGTTTGTGAGACTACAGCTGGCCTACATATAGGTGGTATGATTGCATTTTCACTTTTTCATCTATAAATTCTTCTCTTCCTTCCCTTCATTTCTACTCATCCCATATATTCATCAAATATAGAAGTGTGTAGAAATGGCAGGTTCCTCAAGTCATCATATAAGAAATATTTATGTTTTCGGTGGATCCAGTTCTGGGAAAGAAAAAGAGTTTTTAGAATCAACAAATCATCTTGGTCGGGTACTAGCTGAGAGAAAGATTCTTTAGTGTATGGGGGAGGCAGCCTTGGGTTAATGGGAGGTGTGTCAATGGCTGCATTTTTAGGAGGCAGTCAAGTTTTGGGGGTTGTCCCCAAAGCTTTACAACTGGGGACATCATTGGAAAAACAATTGGAGAGGAACTACAGGTCCCAACAATGTCTGACCGACTGAATACCATGTTTAACCATGCTGATGCCTTCATTGCCTTACCAGGTGGTCTGGGCACATTGGAAGAGATCTTTCATATTTCATCTTGGGCCCAACTGCACATTCACCATAAACCTATAGGTTTGTTAAATGTTAATGGTTTTTATGATAAGTTGTTGTCTTTCCTTGATCAAGCTGTGGAACAAGAATTTCTAACATCTTCGGCACGACGAATCATAATCTCTGCTGCTACTGCTGAACAATTGATTGACCAACTACAATCTTTCATCCCTGTCATTGATCCCTGCATGAGTCGTCTAGATTGGTCAACTAAGGAAAGCCGTAAAAAGCTTAGATTAGATTTGAGCCTTCATCTGTGAAAACTTGTGTCTTTTGGTTTATTAATAGCATATTATTTTGTTTTGTTACTTCTTATGTTTGTTTAAGTGTATTTCAGGTTTGTCATTGTTCGCTGTTTCAGGTGATGTCTTCTATACTCTATCTTTCTACCTTCGAACATTGAGGACAATGTCTCGTTTTGGTTGGGGGGAGACGGTAGTCTTTCAAAAAAAAAAAAAAAAAAAACTAACTTGCTAACTGTTTTTGCTATTATTAAAACCATTTGACAAAATTGTTATTAGGATGGCAGAGTATGGAATCAATTTTATTGACTCTAGAGACGCATCTTAGTAAGTTTCATTACCAAGGTCTATCATAATACTTCTTGAAATATTCAGGTTTACAAACTCTCACATTGTTATCACTTGATTCTGCTCATATACTCATTTAACAAGTATTATTAAACCTTCATTTTCACACACACACTTTAACATATGATTGTGGGTTGCACATTGGATTATTACAGTAATTATGTTCTTTTGTTGAAGGTAACAACTAAGGGTAAAGGATAGTATATAATTTGCAAAAAAAAAAAAAAAAAAAAAAAAAGAAGAAGAAAAAGAAAAAAAAAAATAGTATTAATGATAATAAAACGTGGATAAGTTTGGTTTCGTAGCCTCCATAACCTAAGCAATTAAGCCCGAAGGGGTGTTTTAACACCTAATACCCTAAAGTCAACTGACTTGGAGCTATTGGCCCAAAGCTTGTTACATGGGTTAAGGAGAAAAGCTTAAGGGAATCAAACATTGCACTATCTACGTATTAGTATCTGCAACCCGAGTTGTTAAGCTCGTAGGGGTGTCTCAACACCTAATGCCCTAAGACCAACTGGTCTGGGAGTCATTAGCCTAAAACTCGTTACATGGGTTAAAGATACATTGTGTTTTAAGTTGTATGTGTATATAAATAAAAAGAAAAAAAAAATAATCCCAACCCAAGGAAGTTCACCTTAAACATTTGAACATAATATTGTTTTCTTCCAACAAAAGCCCCATCATCTATGTTTTCATTGAGCACACAAAAAGAAGGTTTATTAATATCTTGTTTAAGAAGTATGAAGTAGGAATATAAATTTAATGAGAGTTTGTTTATCTGGATAGATTGATGGAAGTTGAATGATGAATGCCTTGCTTTGTGGAACTTGCAAATTGTTTTCTCTATTTTAACGCTTTAGATTACTAGGGACTAGTAATAAGCTGGTTGGGGGGTGTGATTAGTACTTAAAAGTGCATGTTTATCAAGGTTTTTATATTCATCATTTTGCACTTGAAGTATCAATAACTCCTTAACTAAAGTATGTTTTATAATAACAAGTTTGATATTATAAGATACCTTAATTTATGGTAAATGCTCATTTTAAATGCAGGACTATCACATAAATAAAAGGATTGATTGATGAGTTTAAGCATTGAAAGTTAAAGGACAAAGAGATGGCCAAACTTAGAAAAGAGATGTCGGTGCAGTCCAAACCGGAACAGTGCTCGGTAATTGGATCATATCTAGAGCTCTAGATCTCGGATTTAGGTCCATTTTATATGGATGGAAAGGTAAAACATAGGCCTACAACTTTCATTTGGACACCAAGATCTAAGAAGGCCGTTTTCAAGTCCAAAATATAGGAACAACGAAGAAGTCCGAAGCTGTCCTGCAGCCCAGACACTATTTAGTGTTCAGCCCATATCTTGAGTTCTAGAAGTCCAAATGACCTCATCTTTTTTTTGTTGGAAAGCTGAGACAATTTCCTAGAACATTCCTGAGGATTCTGAGCAAATTATGATGTTAGCAATGACGTCTTGTTCAGACAAGAAGATAAGGATTGTTATCAAGTCAAGATATGGCCACCCACTCATCAATTAGTCAACAAATCAATAGTTCCAAATTTTGGCCTATAAAAGGAGGCACTTACCATGTATTGAGGCATCTTGGTTTCCAGATCAAGATCATGCTCTTGCTTTCTCTCTTTGTATTGCTTATGTCTTGCTTTCATTAATATCAAGTTTATGCACTTCATTTCCTTTCTTTTACTTAGTTAACTTCTTTCTCATTTATGTTCTTATCTTGTTTATTTATGTTTCTTTCTTTCATTATGTTTAGCTAAGTTAATTATGTCAAGGTGAAAAGGGCACACTAATGGTGTAAGAATAAGTATAATATAAACTTAACATGGACCTTAACGATGGATACTAACATGTTTTATATTTGTTATCTTGTTCACTTTTAATACTTTGCTTGTTAAATGGTTAATCTAGATTTATGTTGTATAACACTTGGTACAACAAATACTTGGTACTTTCATAGCCCATACTGTATGGTATAACCGACACCTGAGCTATGAAAGGGACTTGATTTGTTGTTAACATAAGTTATAATCATGAACGCCTGCCAACATTTACAAGTATTTAGCTTTATTCGAATAAGATAACTAATGTAATCATGTTAACAATTTATAATCTGATTGGAACCTCCTTTATGTGTGGTTTCCAATTGAGTAATAAGAGTTTATATTATACTTGTTTGAAGTACCATTAGTGGATCCTCTAACCTTGACATTCGTTTTTATCATTGTTTAATCCTTACATTAATCTTCCAACTCAAAGTTCTCATTAATTTCTTCATCTTCTTCTATTGCTACTACTACTACTATTATTATTTTTTATTATTGTTGTTGTTGTTATTTACATTCTGTAATATATCCCTTTGATCTTTTCATAAACTCAGTATATAGGCTGGAAACCTGTGACCTGATCTTTGGATCATTCTCAGGTGTAACAACGCCACGTACTGAGTATTATAATAATAATTATTGTTATTGTTGTTATTGTTGTTGTTGTATTGTTATTTATAATTTATACAATTAACCTCTCTGTGGTTCGACCCCGATCTTACCGGGTTATTTATTACTTCGACACTCCTGCACTTGGGAAAAGACATCAAGCTTTTGGTCGTGTCAAGCATACATGCTCAAGAGGGATCACCCGAAATTCATAGGCACCTGAATTTCGGCAACCGGGGCATCGAAGTCGGAATGCCGTGAAATTCACCGAGTCAAAGCATTTCGCCCTTTGCGGAAGAAAGTCTGATGTAGAACAAGTAGCAGAAGCATACATGCTCAAGAGGGATCACCCGAATTTCAAAGGCACCAGAATTTCAGCAACCGGGGCATCAAAGTCGGAATGCCGCGAAACTCACCGAGTCAAAGCGTTTCGCCGTTTGCGGAAGAATTCTAATGTAGAAAAAGTAGCAGAAGCATACATGCTCAAGAGGGATCACCGAAATTCAAAGGCAACAGAATTTCGGCAACCGGGGCATCGAAGCCGGAATGCCACGAAACTCACCGAGTCAAAGCGTTTCGCCGTTTGCCGAAGAAGTCTGATGTAGAACAAGTAGCAGAAGCATACATGCTCAAGAGGGATCATCCGAAATTCAAAGGCAGCTGAATTTCAGCAACCGGGCATCAAAGCCGGAATGTCGCGAAACTCACCGAGTCAAAGCGTGTCGTCGTTTGCGGAGAATTCTGATGTAGAACAAGTAGCAGAAGCATACATGCTCAAGAGGGATCACCCAAAATTCAAAGGCAACAGAATTTCAGCAACCGGGGCATCAAAGTCGGAATGCCGCGAAACTCACCGAGTCAAAGCATTTTCACCCTTTGGGGAAGAAAGTCTGATGTAGAACAAGTAGCAGAAGCATACATGCTCAAGAGGGATCACCCGAAATTCAAAGGCACCAGAATTTCAGCAACCGGGGCATCAAAGTCGGAATGCCGCGAAACTCACCGAGTCAAAGCGTTTCGCCGTTTGCGGAAGAATTCTAAAGTAGAAAAAGTAGCAGAAGCATACATGCTCAAGAGGATCACCCGAAATTCAAAGGCAACAGAATTTCGGCAACCGTGGCATCGAAGCCGGAATGCCACGAAACTCACCGAGTCAAAGCGTTTCGCCGTTTGCCGAAGAAGTCTGATGTAGAACAAGTAGCAGAAGCATACATGCTCAAGAGGGATCACCCGAAATTCAAAGGCAGCTGAATTTCGGCAACCGGGGCATCAAAGCCGGAATGCCGCGAAACTCACCGAGTCAAAGCGTGTCGTCGTTTGCGGAGAATTCTGATGTAGAACCAGTAGCAGAAGCATACATGCTCAAGAGGGATCACCCAAAATTCAAAGGCAACAGAATTTCAGCAACGGGGCATCGAAGTCGGAAATGCCGCGAAAGTCACCGAGTCAAAGCATTTCACCCTTTGTGGAAGAAAGTCTGATGTAGAACAAGTAGCAGAAGCATACATGCTCAAGAGGGATCACCCGAAATTCAAAGGCACCAGAATTTCAGCAACCGGGCATCAAAGTCGGAATGCCGCGAAACTCACCGAGTCAAAGCGCGTTCGTCGTTTGCGAAGAATTCTGATGTAGAACAAGTAGCAGAAGCATACATGCTCAGGAGGGATCACCCAAAATTCAAAGGCAACAGAATTTCAGCAACCGGGGCATCGAAGTCGGAATGCCGCGAAATTCACCGAGTCAAAGAATTTCACCGTTTGTGGAAGAATTCTGATGTAGAACAAGTAGCAGAAGCATACATGCTCAAGAGGGATCACCCGAAATTCAAAACCACCAGAATTTCAGCAACCGGGGCATCAAAGTCGGAATGCCGCGAAACTCACCGTGTCAAAGCGTTTTGCCGTTTGCGGAAGAATTCTAATGTAGAAAAGTAGCAGAAGCATACATGCTCAAGAGGGATCACCCGAAATTCATAGGCACCTGAATTTCGGCAACGGGGCATCGAAGCCGGAATGCCACGAAACTCACCGAGTCAAAGCGTTTCGCCGTTTGCCGAAGAAGTCTGATGTAGAACAAGTAGCAGAAGCATACATGCTCAAGAGGGATCACCCGAAATTCAAAGGCAGCTGAATCGGCAACCGGGCATCAAAGCCGGAATGCCGCGAAACTCACCGAGTCAAAGCGTGTCGTCGTTTGCGGAGAATTCTGATGTAGAACAAGTAGCAGAAGCATACATGCTCAAGAGGGATCACCCAAAATTCAAAGGCAACATAATTTCAGCAACCGGGGCATCGAAGTCGGAATGCCGCGAAATTCACCGAGTCAAAGCATTTCACCCTTTGCGGAGAAAGTCTGATGTAGAACAAGTAGCAGAAGCATACATGCTCAAGAGGGATCACCCGAATTTCAAAGGCACCAGAATTTCAGCAACCGGGGCATCAAACGTCGGAATGCCGCGAAACTCACCGAGTCAAAGCGTTTCGCCGTTTGCGGAAGAATTCTAATGTAGAAAAAAGTAGCAGAAGCATACATGCTCAAGAGGGATCACCCGAAATTCATAGGCACCTAAATTTCGGCAACCGGGGCATCGAAGGCTGAATGCCTGCGAAATTCATCGAGTCAAAAGCATTTCGCCCTTTGCGGAAAGAAAGTCTGATGTAGAACAAGTAGCAAAAGCATACATGCTCAAGAGGGATCATCCGAATTTCAAAGGCACCAGAATTTCAGCAACCGGGGCATCAAAGTCGGAATGCCGCGAAACTCACCGAGTCAAAGCGTTTCGCCGTTGCGGAAGAATCTGATGTAGAACAAGTAGCAGAAGCATACATGCTCAAGAGGGATCACCCGAAATTCAAAGGCACCAGAATTTCAGCAACCGGGGCATCAAAGTCGGAATGCCGCGAAACTCACCGAGTCAAAGCGTTTCGCCGTTTGCGGAAGAATTCTAAGTAGAAAAAGTAGGAGAAGCATTACATGCTCAAGAGGGATCACCCGAATTCAAAGCAACAGAATTTCGGCACTGCATCGAAGCCGGAATGCCAACGAAACTCACCGATCAAAGCGTTTCGCCGTTGCCAAGAAGTCTGATGTAGAACAAGTAGCAGAAGCATACATGCTCAAAAGGGATCACCTGAAATTCAAAGGCAGCTGAATTCGCAACCGGGCATCAAAGCCGAAAGCCGCGAATGTCACCTAGTCAAAGCGTGTCTCGTTTGCGGAGAATTCTGATATAGAACCAGTAGCAGAAGCATACATGCTCAATGAGGGATCACCAAAATTCAAAGCAACAGAATTTCAGCTACCGGGCATCAAAGTCGGAATAATTGCCGCGCTAAATTTCACCGAGCAAAGCATTTCACTCCTTTGTGGAAGAAAGTCTGATGTAGAACAAGTAGCAGAAGCATACAT